>NC_091994.1:22542106-22842106 GCF_044704955.1 Pristiophorus japonicus
TTTTAGTGTTTGCTCTCAGATGCACATTACTGCACCTGAACGAAAGGGATTCAGCCACCCGGAGCGCATTATGAAGTAAACCAAAAAGGCAACATTTCAAATGCACTTTAATGGATCCCACTACATCTTCCTGCTCATGAACTGGGAGTTCGGTCTTTGGAAGAGGCAACATGTTCATTGCTTCGATTTCCTGTAGAAAGGAGGCATCAGCTGCACAGAGCACAGAATGTTTCCAGATGCCAGGTTTTGCAAGAATGCAAGAACGCAGAGCCGTGGTGATGACACCTATGTACTACGATACAGAATGCCAAGCCTTGCTACAACCTCCTGATAGGCAAGATGTGCTGCTGTCCTCTGGTGAAGCTGCCCTGAAATACCACACAGGGCAACGCTGCTTGCCCTTACCCTAAGCGGTGGTACAGCGAGCAATCACACCAGGAAACGGGTGCCCACCACTCATCGATGTGCTCAAGGAAGCCATTTTGTGCCTCAATTTTGGGTTTGCTGACACTTTGATTCTGTCTGGCACCTTTCTCATTCCTATTCTTTCCCCAAATTTTGGCAAATGCTAACAAATATTAGCATTTGGGGCTCAATAATATTTGGCTGTATATGCAGCTGCTTGCCTTTAAGTGTGCATAGCCCTTTAATTTGCATTGCTAGGAAGATTTTACACATCTATTTGTCTGGCTGCTAACACAAGACTGAAACCATGCTGGGTAGTTAAGCTCGTCATTCAAATGAGCTCCTTCACAGAATTGGGCAGAGTCAGATTTGTGTGTTGAGTGATCCAACTCTTTCCTCACTGCCAGCCATTCCAAGCATCGGTTTTGCTGGTCTCTCTCAGTCGGGCCGACAGAATCTGCATAAAGGAGCTAACTTTGTGTGGGTTTAATAAATTCAAATTAAGAGGAAGGGTTAAAGTAAAGGTGACAAATCCTGGGAAGACTGTGCCACCGTCCAATTAAGGAAGGGAGGTCTGTATAAGAACCCCTGGAGATAGACAAGATATACACGAGCAGAAGCTTTCTGGCACCAATACATAGAAATGTTGAAGAAGAACTGCCAGTTTGGTGGCTCACTAAGGCACTAATTGAAAACCTAAGATGCAGGAAGTATCATCATCACATATATTTACTGCCTCAGGCATTTCCAGCTGTTGATGGATATGCACCTGTTTCACGCATTTGAACATCCTGGTGTTTAATGTCAGAAGGAACGAGCTGCTCTTAGAAGACAGGAGAATTGGATGACATCCGAACAAATGACAAACTGTCTGCTAGTTGGAAATCTATGTTTGTTCAAATTCTCCGACTCTGACACCCTCTCCCTCACTCTGACAGAACATTAGACAACCGCCACAACCCTCCCCCCAATATGTAACTGAGGATAAAGGGCATTTTTCTCATAAAAATATTCACTGGTGCAGTGAGGAGAACTTGTCTCCTGGGGGCGGGGGTGGTTTGAGGGACTGGTTTTACTTGTTCAGTGAAATTTGCATCCAAGTAAGCCATTGTATAAACACGTCACTTTCCTTTACTCTGCATGGTACCTCCTAACCTCGTGCCGGGCTGGGGTTGTGCTGAGATGATGGCGAGTGGCATGCTGTGGGATGGAGTCGAGGACACTCACATCGAAGACAGTGTCTCGGCTGGGGAGATCCTCGAAGTGCTCCTTCCAGCGGGCACTGACTGCCTCTCTGACCTTGATGAGCACCTCTCCGTTCTTGGCCAGCAGTGTGGTAGGGCCCTGTGTGCTTGGGCCGTAGGTCGCCTTGATTGCGCTGAAGAATCCTCGCACGTCGCGGTTGTCGGCCAGCTGCTGGATTTCTTGCGCTTTCTCCACCCACCATCTGTTTTTTAGGTCGCGGGTTTTCTGTTGGACCTCGGCCTTCAGACGTCTGTAGAGCTGCTTTCTTGCCCTCAAGTTGTGTTGCTGTTTCCAGTCCATGAATGCTTTGCGCATTCCATGTTCAGACTGGGGTCAAGCAAGGCTGTGTCATCGCACCAATGCTCTTCTCGATCTTCCTTGCTGCAATGCTCCATCTCACCCTCAGCAAGCTCCCCACTGGAGTGGAGCTAAATTACAGGACAAACAGGAATCTGTTCAACCTTCGCTGCCTCCACTATAGAGCCAAGGTCGTCCCATCCTCCGTCATCAAACTACAGTACGCAGACAACGCCTTGTGTCTGCGCACACTCGGAGGCCGAACTCCAAGCTATCGTCAACACCTTCACCGAGGCGAACGAGAGCATGGGCCTTACACTAAACATCCGTAAAACAAAGGTCCTCTACCAACCAGCCCCCACCACACAGCTCTGCCCCCCGGTTATCAAAATCCATGACAAGGCCTTGGAAAATGTGGACCATTTTCCACGCCTCAAAGCCTACTGTCAACAAGGGCAGACATTGACGACGAGGTCTAACATCGCCTTCAGTGCGCCAGTGCAGCCTTTGGTCGCCTGAAGAAGATAGTGTTTGAAGACCAGGACCTCAAACCCGGCACCAAACTCATGGTCTACAGAGCAGTGACGATACCCACCCTCCTCTCTGGCTCAGAGACATGGACTATGCACAGCAGGCTCCTCAAAACACTGGAGAAGTACCACCAATGCTGCTTCCGCAAGATCCTGCAAATCCTGCAAATCCAATGTCAGTGTTCTCGCTCAGGTCATCGTCCCCAACATCGAAGCACTGACCACGCTCGATCAGCTCCGTTGGGTGGGCCACATCATCCGCATGCCTGACACGAGACTCCCAAAGCAAGCGCTCTACTCAGAGCTCCGACACGGCAAGCGAGCCCCAGGTGGGCAGAGGAAACGCTTCAAGGGCACCCTCAAAGCCTCCTTGAAAAAAATTAACATTCCCACCGACACCTGGGAATCCCTGGCCTAAGACCGCCCAAAGTGGAGGAAAAGCATCCGGGAAGGCGCTGAACACCTCGAGTCCCATCGCCGAGAGCAAGCTGAAGCCAAGCGCAGACAGCGGAAGGAGAGCACGGCAACCCAGGCTCCCCACCCACCTGTTCCTTCAACCACTGTCTGCCCCACCTCTGGGGCATTGGACTCTTCAGTCACCTGAGCACTCATTTCTAGTGTGGAAGCAAGTCATCCTCGACTCCGATAGACTGCCTATGATGATATGATGACCTCCGAAAGTAAAATGGATGGGGGTAATTTCGACTGTGTGTGATAGTGTGAAACGGGTGATCGCGAATTGGCAGCCCGTTTTGCATCGCTCCTGATTTTTATATCCGTTGACTTCAAGACAGGCTGCCTATTGGCTATCACTCGTTTTACACTATCACACAAAGTCAATACTAACCCCCAATAAGTTCAAAATGTATTGATATAGTGTGGAGACATGAATGGCATCAAGCAACAATTAGATTTTAAAAGATAAAGAGTGAAATGTAATATAAACTAACTGAAAATGTAGTTGAGGTCGATGATCAGCCATGATCTTATGGAATGGTGGAGCAGGCTCGAGGGGCCGTAGGGCCTGCTCCTGCTCCAATTTCTTGTGTTCTTATGAAATACATGTTGAAATCTCTGAAAGATTCGCCTGCCTCCGCCCCCCGAATCTCTTGGCCTTCACTTTGGGAGATCCAGTCAGTGATTAACTTGACAAGTGTGAGATCGGATGCAGGAAGCCTTGGTGTCGTGACACTGTGACCTTGCTGTACTGTTTGATCTCCAGCTCAAATCAACATCATGCAGTTGGATATGGCTTTCAAGATTCACTGACAGCAAGGGCTTCCATTCCTTCCCAGTCTCTCTCTCTGTCCCCTCTCTCTCTCTCTCTCTGTCCCCTCCCTCTCTCTGCCCCCCCCTCTCCCTCTCTCTCTCTCTCTCTGTCCCCCCCCTCCCTCTCCCTCTCTCTCTCCGCCCCTCCCTCTCTCGCGCTCTCTCTCTCTGTCCCCCCCCTCCCTCTCCCTCTCTCTCTCTGCCCCCCTCTCCCTCTCTCTCTCTATCCGCCCCTCCCTCTCTCGCACTCTCTCTCTGTCCCCCCCCTCCCTCGCTCTCTCTGTCCCCCCCCTCCCTCGCTCTCTCTGTCCCCCCCCCTCCCTCGCTCTCTCTGTCCCCCCCCCTCCCTCGCTCCCTCTGTCCCTCCCTCTCTCGCTCCCTCTGCCCCCCCTCCCTCCCTCGCTCTCTCTGTCCCCCCCCTCCCTCGCTCCCTCTGTCCCCCCCTCCCTCGCTCTCTCTGTCCCCCCCTCCCTCGCTCTCCCTGTCCCCCCCTCCCTCGCTCTCTCTGTCCCCCCCTCCCTCGCTCTCTCTGTCCCCCCCCTCCCTCGCTCTCTCTGTGTCCCCCCCTCCCTCGCTCTCTCTCTGTTCGTCCCCCCCTCCCTCACTCTCTCTCTCTGTCCCCCCCTCCCTCGCTCCCTCTGTCCCCCCCTCCCTCGCTCTCTCTGTCCCCCCCTCCCTCGCTCTCTCTGTCCCCCCCTCCCTCGCTCTCTCTGTCCCCCCCTCCCTCGCTCTCTCTGTCCCCCCCTCCCTCACTCTCTCTGTGTCCCCCCCCTCCCTCGCTCTCTCTCTGTTCGTCCCCCCCTCCCTCACTCTCTCTGTCTGTCCCCCCCCTCCCTCGCTCTCTCTGTCTGTCCCCCCCTCCCTCACTCACTCTCTCTGTCTGTCCCCCCCTCCCTCACTCTCTCTGTCTGTCCCCCCCCTCCCTCGCTCTCTCTGTCTGTCCCCCCCGTCCCTCGCTCTCTCTGTCTGTCCCCCCCCCTCCCTCACTCTCTCTGTCTGTCCCCCCCCTCCCTCGCTCTCTCTGTCTGTCTCCCCCCCTCCCTCGCTCTCTCTGTCTGTCCCCCCCCTCCCTCGCTCTCTCTGTCTGTCCCCCCCCTCCCTCGCTCTCTCTGTCTGTCCCCCCCCTCCCTCGCTCTCTCTGTCTGTCCCCCCCCTCCCTCGCTCTCTCTGTCTGTCCCCCCCCCTCCCTCGCGCTCTCTCTCTCTGTGTCTCCCTCTCTCTCTCTCTCTCTCTCTCTCTCTGTGTCTCCCTCTCTCTCTCTGTTCCCCCCTCTCTCTGTGTTCTCTCTCTCTCTCTCTTTCTCCTCTTCCCTACCCCCCCCCCCCCTCCTCACCACCTACTCGGGGGATCAAGGGGTATGGCGAGAAAGCAGGAAGGGGGTACTGAAGTTTCATGCGGTGCAGGCTAGAAGGGCTGAATGGCCTGCTCCTGCACCTATTTTTCTATGTTTCTATGAAAGGTGCATTATCCTCACCCGGAGATGATTTCCTCTCATTTATAACTTGCTGAGATGTAAATAATGAAAATGTTGATTTTATAAAAAGCTTGTCATGGCCTTGTTAACTGATAGATCATGCCTGGTTTGTTGGCATTTCTTGCCTATTTATATCTAGACCTAGAAAATCTGCGGGGGAGTGATTCTGGCAGTTACCCCAAGATCACGCCCAGAGGCAAAGACAATCAATGGCCCTGCCAAAGGTCGCGAGTCAGAGGTCTCCTGGATTGGGCCATTGGTGGTATGGGGGTGCAGGTGAATTCCCGCCCACCCCAGCAAACATCCAACACTTTGGCTGGCTCAGAGAGGAGGAGCCGGTTTCCTTTCCCAGAAAGTTATTTAAAGGGAATGAGCAGTGCCATTTCAAGTGGCTGCTTTAAAAAAAAAAATCTTGACAGGCCCAGCCCCAACTGCAGCCTGAACCCCGATTGTGCCCCGCTGCCACCCAGCATAGTCGGGTCCTAGCCAAGTTTGCGGTTGGAATCCGCTTTAACGGCTGTAATTTTTGGGGCCTTGATGCTTTCCTCAAAGTAGAAAAAGTTTGAATAGAATTATGTTCACATCTAGCCAGAAGTGCCAGTGGTGTTTTAACAAGGTAGCGCTTTCCAAACCACACTTTATCTGAAAAAGAACAGAACGGGCAAGTTGTCTGCTCCCCCTTGTTCTCACACATGGACCCCATTATAAAACATGACCTCCACCATCAAACTTGACTTGGCCAGTGGAGCTGCATCCCAAAATGAAGCACACCACCACCTTCTCAAGGGCAATTAGGGATGGGCAATAAATGCTGGCCTTGCCAGCGATGCCCACATCCCGTGAACAAATTTTAAAAAACATATGTGAAGCCTTGTATAGGTTTTTCTTTGAAAACCAAACATGCACTCTCCGCATAGTTTGAGCCTAGCATGCTAAACTTCTGCAGGGAGCCAAACATCTACAGGTAGCGCACAAACACTAAATCATCATTTACAATATATGATCATAGGCAGTCCCTCGGAATCGAGGAAGACTTGCTTCCACTCTTAGCATGAGTTCTTAGGTGGCTGTACAGTCCAATACGAGAACCCCAGTCTCTGTCACGTCACAGGTGGGACAGATAGTCGTTGAGGGAAAGGGTGGGCAGGGAGCCTGGTTTGCCGCACGCTCCTTCCGCTGCCTGTGCTTGATTTCTGCATGTTCTCGGCGACGATACTCCAGGAGCTCAGCGCCCTCCCGAATGCACTTCCTCCACTTAGGGCGGTCTATGGCCAGGGACTCCCAGGTGTCAGTGGGGATGGTACAAAAGTGTTGGCTTACAAAGTCGTGCACTTCAGCAAGTAATGTCTTGTAGTGCAAGTAGTGTCCGCTGTGGCTCAGTGGGTAGCACACTCGCCTCTGAGTCAGAAGGTTGTGTGTTCACAGTCCCGCTCTAGTGACTTCGAATGCAAAAATCCAGGCTGACACTCCAGTGCAGTGCTAAGGATGCTGCACTGTCAGAGGTGCATCTTTCAGATGAGATGTTAAACTGAGGCCCCGTCTGCTCTCTCCGGTGGATGAGCTCACGGCACTATTTCGGAGAAGAACAGAGGAGATATCCCCGGTGTCCTGGCCAATATTTATCCCTCAATCAACATAACAAAAACAGATTAGCTGATCATTATCACATTGCTGTTTGTGGGAGCTTACTGTGCGCAAATTGGCGGCCGAGTTTCGCACATTACAACAGAGACTACACTTTAAAAGTACAGACAACTCTTGATTATCCGTACACGGATCTAACGGAGAACCCGCTGTAACGGGTTTAAAAACTGTCACACACGTGAATATCTCGATCACCTCAAGTGTCAATGACACATGAATTGACTCAGGCGTGCACTCCTTTCTCAATTCGCAACTGACACAGGCATTAAATAACTGTCACACACGTGAAAATCTCCATCACTTCAACTAGCAAGCACACATAAATTGAAGCAGGTGAATCCATTGTCATTTTATTACGTTCACGCTATGGTAACACGAACTAAGTCTTCGTGGTTGGTTCTATCACCATCAAATTTCAGCTCTGAGATGTGCACTCGCCCTAGCGGCAAAATCGTTTACCCGGAATAGCCCAATCCCCGAGGGACCCGGATAATCGAGAGTTGCCTGTACTTCATTGACTGTAAAGCACTTTGAGACATTCGGTAGTCATGAAAGGCGCGATATAAATGCAAGCATTTCTTTGATTTATTTCTTTTTGTAATGTAATTGCTGAACTTGCCCCAGATGTGCACTTGTAATTGGATGCACGGAAAGATAGTTCCAGGGAGAAAAGGAACATATGGTGCATCTGTAGCTGATGGTCAATCACTGTAGAGCAGCTCAGTGCACATATCAGAAAGCCCCATAACAGAACCATGGTGGTCATCAGTCAAGTTTTCAGGGTATTTGGGCAATGTTTTGGATGCTTGGATCACACAGGAGGACTTGACATATTCTTTTCTAAAAGTTGGACATTTCTTCCAGTATGCTGCCTATTATACAACTTGGCCATTGAAAGAGGTTCCAAAGGGGCAACAAGAAGAAAGAGATTGGGGTCGAGCAGCAGCAGAAGACCAGGCATTCTAGGCTGACAGTGAAGAGAGGGAGAGCATTACCATTCACTTCAATTCATGTTTGAAAGGGGCATTTGTCCATATCAAAAAATAAATTTTCCTCTGAAATGTCAGCTTGGCTTATTGGTAGCACTTTTACCTCTTCGTCAGAAGGTCATGCATTCAAGTTCCACTGCAGATATTTGAGCACAACGTCATCACCATGCACAATGCCCCGTTTTCACCCCGGGACAAACATTGGCCCACGCCCCGTGAAGCTGTACCAGGCGATGACAGCGACAGATTCAGGGGGCGTTAACGGGGCGGCAGGAGGCTCGTGGGGCGCAAGTTAAAAGGGAGGTGGCGAGTGGGTCAATAAAAAATGTGCCAACTTGTCGCGGCCCGTTGCCGCTCTGAATGCGGGGTTTAATTAAGGGGAGAGCCTCTTCTATGTGACAATGCTACACGGCCCAGTGTGTAGTGCTGCGCCCTGCTCCCGACCCATCCGCCCAGTTAGTGCCCAAAGATTTCGAGAGCGGAGCGCAAAATGTCCACCTCACAGATGTTACCCACCCCACCCCCCCGCCCCCCCCAAACGGGACACAATGGAATTTCTCGGCCAAATCATTTGCCTGTCCAGATGAACGTAAAAAAATCTCACACCATTAAATGGGAGTCTGAACCAATATTTATTCTCCAACGAACACCACCAAAAATGGACTTATATCAGCAACGACTACATTCAAATTACTTCAGTGAACAAGAGGAGAAGGAGGAAGAGGAGCAGGAGCAGCAACAATAGCGACGGAGAAGACAGTGAGCTCTTCGCGATTCTGCAAGGGAGGTCTACGACCGTCTCAGCAGAGTTCGGTTCCAATGACTTCCATCCCATTTCCCGGTTCCTCTACACATCCCCAAGACCACATCCATTTTCCCTTCCATTCCAAAGCCCCAAAACTGAAATGAGAGACAACAGCAAAAAATAAACATTCCAATCCAGATTTATATCACACCAACAAACGCTTACATAATGTATTTTACTAATCATTCATGCGCATTTCCTTATGTCCCCTCTTTGCTTTAACTAATCTAGTGCTCCTCCGCAGTGTGTCCCCCGTGGCTTCAGCAGGGCTGGTGGAAGGCTGCTGTGTGCCAGGGCCAGAGATTACAGATGGCCTTGCAGGACGCCCTTGACCAGCTCTAGGCCTGGAAGGGCTGGCTGTAGGCTGCGCCACCTCACGCTGGGCAGCGCCAGTCTGGGCTGGCTGGGTGACAGGACTGGCAGTGGTGGGCTCAGGAATGCTGTCATCCTGAGAGAGGACGACAGATTCTTGCTCCACTGACCCAGTGCCATTCCCCCGGGCAGACCCTCAGCATCCCCACCAATCTGCTACAGCACAGTTTGGTGGGCTGCTGCGACACCATGAGATCCCTGGTGGACTGTGGTGGACCTAGAGGCAGTCTGAACATGCGTGGCATCCAGCTGAGACTGCATGAGAGCAGTCTGAGCTTCGATGCCACCAACCATCGCCTGTACTACAGCACTAAGCTGTTGAGTTGCTTCCACCTGTGCTGCAATGGAAGCTGCCACATCGCCCATGACACACGTCATGAGGTTTGGATCCGCACGGTCTCTCTGGGAGTCCACCAGCGCCTGCAGACTGGCAATGAAAGGCTCCATGGTGTGCACAGAGCTCTGTGCAATGCTGGAGGTGGACTCCTCCTCGCTCCGCATCACGGCAGTGTTCGGCTCCTCCTCCTCCTGCTCCTGTTCTTCCTCCTCTTCCTCTCCCTCCAGAATGTCTGGGGGCTCACGATGGACAGCTTCTGCCTGGTAATCTGAAAGCATAAACGGCACAAGACTCATGTTAAGGTGAGGGCAGTGGGGCAGGAATGGAGCAAGGAATGCAGACGGTATCAAGAGCTGGAAAGTGATAAAACCTTCTGGTGTGCGGGGGAAGTGGTATGAGAGAAGGAGAGGGGTTTGGAAAGTAAAGCCTTCTAGTGTAGGGGGGATGTGATATGAGAAAAGGAAAGGGGATAACGATACCGTCGTTGCCCCCAGTGGGGTCGACACCGCCACCGCCCACAGCATCCACCACCTGCAGGCCAATAAGCCCCAGGGCTCGCTCCTCAAGGTCAGAGAGCGGCCGCAGTGCAGGTTCCCCTCCTCCAGTCCTCCGCTGCTCTCATCTGTTATGTGCCATCTTGGCCTGCAAAAGAACGAGGGGACGATGGTGCCTCTGGGAAGTGCGGCCAGAGCCAAGTCCATGGCACCACGGGTGGCTCAGTTGCATGGGGGTTGTGGGGGGAGGGGGGGGGAGGAGCGGAAGGAAGAAGAATGGAAGAGCTTTAGTGGTAGGGGATTCGATAGTCAGGGGAGCAGACAGGCGTTTCTGCGACCGCAGATGTGACTCCAGGATGGTATGTTGCCTCCCTGGTGCCAGGGTCAAGGATGTCACCGAGCGACTGCAGGGCATTCTGGGGGTAGAGGGTGAACAGCCAGAGGTTGTGGTCCTTATCGGTACCAATGACAAAGGTAAAAAGAGGGATGCGGTCCTGCAGGCACAGTTTAGGGAGCTAGAAGAGAGATTAAAAAGCAGGACCTCAAAGGTAGTAATCTCCGGATTACTACCGATGCCGCGTGCTAGTGACTACAGAAATAGGAGGATAGAAAAGATGACTGTGTGCCTGGAGAAATGGTGCAGGCGGGAGGGCTTTAGATTCCAGAGGCATTGGGACCATTTCTGAGGGAGGGGGCATCTGTACAAGCCGGACGGGTTGCACCTCAACAGAGCCGGGACCAGTATCCTTGCGAGGGAGTGCTGTTGGGGAGGGTTTAAACTAGCTTGGCAGGGGGATGGGAACTGGAGAATAGATTCAGTGGGGAGAGAAGCAAAGCTGGAATTGGGCAACAGAAAAGTAGAAAGACAATTTGGAAGTCAGAGGAAACAAGGGCTAGAAAATAGACAACAAGGGAGTTTGGCACCACTTAATGGTATATACTTCAATGCAAGGAGTATAGGACATAAGGCAGATGAGCTGAGAGCACAGATAGACACTTGGCAATACGATATTATAGCCATTACTGAAACATGCTGAACTAAGGACAGATATGGCAGCTCAACATTCCTGGTTACAGGGTTTTCAGACGAGATAGACAGGGGGTAAAAAACGGAGCGGGGGTCGCAGTATTGAGTAAAGAAACAATTACAGCTGTGAGAAGGGATGATCTGTTAGGGAGGTCATCAAACGAGGCCATATGGATTGAATTGAAGAACAAAAAAGGTGCGACCACACTACTGGGAGTGTACTATAGACCCCCAAACAGTCAGAGGGAGGTAGAAGAACAAATATATGAGCAAATTGCTGCGAGATGCAAAAACTATAGAGCTGTAATAGTGGGGGATTTCAACTACCCTAACATTAACCGGGAAAAGGGTAGTGTGAATAGTACAGAAGTTGTGGAATTCCTAAAATGCATCCAGGAGAACTTCTTTAGCCAGTATGTAACAAGTCCAACAAGGAAGGGGGCGGTTCTGGACTTGGTTTGGGGAATGAAGATGGGCAGGTGGAAGGGGTATCAGTGGGAGAGCTCTTTGGTGCTAATGATCATAATTCAGTAAGATTTAGGGTAGTTATGGAAAAGGTCAAAGGTGGACCAGGAAAAAAAGTTCTCAATTAGGGTAAAGCCAATTTTGCTGAGCTGAAATGGGATTTGGCCAAAGTGGACTGGAAACAGTTACTTGATGGTAAATCAGTGTCAGAGCAGTGGGAGGCATTTAAGGAGGAGATCCTGAGGGTACAGAGCAAGTATGTTCCCTTAACAAAAAAGGGTTGAGCTAACAAATCTAGAGCCCCCTGGATGTCAAGGAACATACAGGGTGAGATAAAGAAAAAAAGGAAAGCTTATAACAGATTCCAAGAACTCAATACTGCAGAGACTAGAGAGGAGTACAAGAAGTGCAGGGGTGCAATTAAAAAAAGATATCAGGAAAGCAAAGAGAGCATGAAAGAATGTTGGCAAGTAAAATCAGGGAAAACTCAAAGATGTTTTATAAATACATTAAGAGCAAGAGCATAACAAGAGCATAACAGGTGTGGTGCCAGAGGACTGGAGGACAGCTAATGTTGTACCTTAGTTTAAAAAGGGAAAAAGGGATAGATGGAGTAATTACAGGCCTAACCTCAGTGGTGGGAAAATGATTGGAAAAATTCCTGAGGGACAGGATAAATCTTCATTTGGAAAGACACGGATTAATCAAGGACAGTCAGCATGGATTTGTTAAGGGAAGGTCATGTCTGATTAACTTGATTGAATTTTTCGAGGAGGTAGCCAGGAGGGTCAATGAGGGCAGTGCGTATGATGTAGTGTATATAGATTTTAGCAAAGCTTTTGATAAGATCCCACATGGCAGACTGGTCATGAAAGTAAAAGCCCATGGGATCCAGGGCAAAGTGGCAAGTTGGGTCCAAAATTGTCTCAGAGGCTGGAAGCAAAGGGTAATGATTGATGGGTGGTTTCGTGATTGGAAAGCTGTATCCAGTGGAGTTCCGCAGAGCTCAGTGCTGGGTCCCTTGCTTTTTGTGGTATATATCAATGACTTGGACTTGAATGTTGGTGGTATGATTAAGAAGTTTGCAGATGACACTAAAATAGGCTGTGTGATTGATAATGAAGAAGACAGCTGCGGATTGCAGGAAGATATCAATGTACTGGTCAGGTGGGCGGAACAGTGGCAAATGGAATTCAATCTGGAGAAGTGTGAGATAATGCATTTGGGGAGGTCTAACAAGGCAAGGAAATACACGTTAAATGGTATGACACTGAAAAGTATAGAGGAATAAAGGGACCTTGGAGTGTAGGTCCACAGATCCCTGAAGGTAGCAGGCCAGGTGGACAAGGCGGTTAAGAAGGCATATGGAATACTTGCCTTTATTAGTCGAGGCATGGAATTCAAGAGCAAAGTCGTTATGCTTGAACTGTATAAAACACTAATTCGGCTACAGCTGGAATACTGTGTGCAGTTCTGGTCACCACATCACAAGAAAGATGTGATTGCACTAGAAAGGGTGCAGAGGAGATTTACAAGAATGTTGCCTGGACTGGAGAATGTTGGCTATGAGGAAAGATTGGAGATGCTGAGTCTCTTTTCTTTGGAACGGAGAAGGCTGAGCGGAGACCTGATTGGGGTGTATAAAATTAGGAGGGGCCTGAATAGAGTGGACAGGACAGGAAGGACCTGTTTCCCTTGGCAGAGGGGTCAACAACCAGGGGACATAGATTTAAAGTAATTGGAGGGAGGTTTAAAGGGGAAATGTCTTCACCCAGAGGGTAGTGGAGGTTTGGAACTCACTAGCTAAAAGGGAAGTAGAGGCAGAAACCCTCACCACATTTAAAAAATACTTGGATGAGCAATTAAAGTGCCGTAACCTACAGGGCAATGGACCAAGAGCTGGAAAGTGGGATTAGGTTGGATAGCTCTTGGTCGGCCAGCACGGACACGATGGGCCGAAATGGCCTCCTTCCGTGCTGTAAATTTCTATGATTCTATGATACCAAACCACTGCGACAAAGTCTGTGGGAGTACCTTCACCACACGGGCTGCAGCGATTCAAGAAGGCGGCTCACCACCACCTTCTCAAGGGCAATAAGGGATGGACAATAAATGCCGGCCTTTCCAGCGATGCCCACATCCTGTAAACGAATAAACTACATAATATATAACATGTCTGTTACATATTTACATGTTGCCCTTTTGTAAAATAAATTCACTTGATATTTTAAACTTCTAACTAAGTCTGATGTGATGTTCTGCTGTTTTTGAAGACTGCAGATAGATCTTATAGAAGCAAAGGATAAATCCTGTGATTTGAAATAATTACCAAACAGGATTTGCTGACCATTTCCTGGGCATGTTATTGAAAGCTTACCAAGATCTCAGGGCACCTGGCCATTGTACAGGGCAGATGACCCAGTCCTCAGACATCGCTTCCTTACCAATGTATGCGGTGTGGCAGAAATAACCCCAAGCCCCTCCCCCTCATTCTCCTCCTCTTCCTTCTCCTCCTTACCATCCGCACATTCTTCCTCCTTTGTTCCCCATTGCTGTGGTGGACCTGCAGGAAAGGAGGGCAGAAACTAAGAATGACTGACCATTACCCCATTGGGATTGAGGAAACAGAGTGAAGTGATGCTTCACAGGAATGTCAGGACAACAGTGGAGGTGCTCAGTATCCAACCTGGCACCGGCATGTCACTATTCCCAATGGAAAGAGCCAAGTGAGTCCCCAATAGCTCAATGGCCTTCTTCTCAAAGGAGATGAAGGGGTTAAAGGAAGGGATGCTTTCTTTGGTGGCCTGCGGCAGGCATTGAGTACTGATTTTTCCCTCAAGAACATAGATTAAATGAGGGTGAGGCTAGGATTGAGGAGTGTGTGCCGACATTAAAAAACATAAGAAATAGGAGCAGGAGTAGGACATACCAACCCCTTGAGCCTGCTCTGCCATTCAATCATGGCTGATCTTCAACCTCAATTCCACTTTCCTGCCCGATCCCTATATCCCTTGATTCCCTTAGTATCCAAAAATCTATCGATCTCAGCCTTGAATATACTCAATGACTCAGCATCCACAGCACTCTGTGGTAGAGAATTCCAAAGATTCACAACCCTCTGAGTGAAGAAATTTCTCCTCATCTCAGTCCTAAATGACCAACCCCTTATCCTGAGACTATGCACCAGCCAGGGGAAACAGCGTTTCAGCATTTACCCTGTCAAGCCATCTCAGAATCTTATATGTTTCAATAAGTTTCACTGACTCTTCTAAACTCTATTCTACTTAAGCTCTGCTGCACGGGCCTAGTGTGCACACATATCGCAGTGGGGGCTGGCCCATGCTGCCCGACCTGCAAGGACCAGCAGCAGGTCAGGGCCTTCAAGGTACAGCGCATGCTGGTGAGCGACGGCTGTGATTGGATGTGAAGAGGGCGACTGGATTGGACACCACCAAGGTCCAGGTCGCTGATTAGAGCGTGGGCAGATACAGCAGGAGCAGCGAGTAATCGTGAATCAACGTGATCGAGGCTCAGAAGAGGCATGAGTTCGGGGCCCAGAGGAGGCGAGGGTTCTTAACGGTGCAACAGTGGTGTTACCCTCAAGAAATTCCCCCTCATATCTTCTCTATACCTCCCCCCACTTACTTTAAATCTATGCCCCCTGGTTGTTGATCCCTCTACCAAGGGAAACAGGTCCTTCCTATCCACTCTATCCAAACCACATTTAAAAAATACTTGGATGTGCACTTAAAGTGCCGTAACCTACAGGGCTATGGACCAAGAGCTGGAAAGTGGGATTATACTGGATAGCTCTGGGTCAGCCGGCGCGGACACGATGGGCCGAATTGGCCTCCTTCCGTGCTGTAAATTTCTTAAATTCTATGATTCTATGAACTCAGTTCAAGGAAATTCACTGCCTTTGCATCCAATATTGCTTTCGAATGGCAGATATTTTTCACACAGCAAAGTCCCACAACCAGCAATGTAATTAATGTCTAGTTAATCTATTTTTAGTGGTGTTGGCCAAGAAATAAATATTGATCAGAACAAACTCCCTGCAGTTCTTTTGAAAATTATGTCACAGGACACAGAAGCAATAACGCTACATGCTGAGCTGAGCTGAGGCCATAAGTTTGGCTGCTGTGATAAACGGGCAAAGATCACAGTGGCACGTAAGAGGACGCATATCTGAGAATAGGTTTAAAGTACGTTGTTAGGGTACAGTAGAGGAAGTTTTACTCTGCATCTGGCTGCCTGGATCTGATCTGGGAATGCATTTTACTGGAGCTGTGACCTGAAAATGTTAAAGTTTTATATTCTCTAGCATTGATATCACATAAATTCATCAATAAGTATAAATTTAAAGATAATTCCTTTTAAAAAAAAAACATAATTATTCGTTCAAAGACACAAGTTATTTTTCGGTCTTCACTTGAATATCTGAAATTCTATTTATTTATTCTCGGGCTGTGAGCATCGCTAGCAATTTACTGCCCATCCCTAGTCGCCCTTGAGAAGGTGGTGGTGAGCTGTCTTCTTGAACCGCGGCAGTCCATGTGATGGTGGTGCTTCCATAGCGATGTTAGATAGAGAGTTCTCGGATTTTGGCCTAGGTACTGTGAAGGAATGGCGATATATGTCCAAGTCGGGATGGTATGTAGTTTGGAGAGGAACGTGGAGGCGATGGTGTTCCCACACACCTGCTGATCTTGTCCTTCTAGGTGGTAGAGGTCGCAGGTTTGGAAACCGTTGAAGAAGAGGGCACGATCTTAGAATAAGGGGCCGCCCATTTAAAACTGAGATGAGGAGAAATTTCTTCTCTCAGAGGGTTGTAAATCTGTGGAATATGCTGCCTCAGAGAGCTGTGGATGCTGGGACATTGAATAAATTTAAGACAGAAATAGACAGTTTCTTAAACGATAAGGGTATAAGGGGTTATAGGGAGCGGGCGGGGAAGCGGAGCTGAGCCCCTGATCAGATCAGCCGTGATCTTATTGAATGGCGGAGCAGGCTCGAGGGGCCGTATGGCCTACTCCTTCTCCTATTTCTTATGTTCTTATGTTCTTACGAGGGTTTTTAGTTGATAACGCAGCAGAATTTTCATAGGCGAATGTGTGTGTCTGATCCTGAAATACAGGCGTTTGGCATTGCTGATTAAAAGAAGCATAAAAATACACTGTATGTACTGACAAATTCTGTGATGGCTTGCAGCAGCTTTGCCAATTTCTGCACGTTAAAATAAAGCTCAGTATTTCAAGTGGGCTAACTTTATTTGTTCGTAAAACTACAAATATACCACATCAAGTCGAGAATGCGTATTTCCTGGAAAAATATTTTTCGAAGTAAAATTTGATAATTCAACACAGTGACAAGATCAGCAAAAAAAATTCCTGAGCAACTTGATTTTAAATTCAAATCGCTTCTGAGAGGCTGAGGAATCTGATTACTATCTTTTTTTTCACAGCATAATGACTGAATACATGAATAGTAATTACACTAAAGCTGGCCTTCTCTTCCAGTACTCAGCATTGTTTATCTGAAGTAGAATGAATTCAGAATGGACTTGCCCCATTCATACTCTACATCCTTGTACAGCACTGTTCACCCTCTCTGAGATGAAGAGAGCACGGCAGTCAGCAGGGAAACTTCTCTGTAATTACCGCAATCGGACTTGTCACCTTTCTTGAAGATGGTCACGATTACGGCGTCTCTGAGATCACCTGGCATGCTCACCTCCTTCCAAATAAGAGAAATGTTTGTGGGAGCTTACTGAGTGCAAATTGGCTGCCGTGTTTCCTAAATGACAACAGTGACTACACTCCAAAAATGTATTTCATTGGCTGTAAAGCATTTGAGACATCTGGTGGGCATGAAACGCGCTATATAAATGCAAGTCTTTTTATTTTCTCTGTAGAGATTAACTACTGCATTGGTGGCATCATAGAAGCCCTTTATTATCAGGCGCACATCAATTTCACTGCAAATACAAGCACTAGGAACAAAGACAATTGGTATTTGACTACCTTGCGAGCTTCTGCATAATACAGGGTATTACTGTTTGTGCCCATGTATCCATTTGTGTGCCTGCCCACAATCCTGAGCCATAAGCTCTTATGTTCCATAATCACTGTAATCTATTTGCTTCATGGGTTCTTTGCTTAAGAATTCATAGCAACACATTGCTATTAAGAATTAGTTGGTTTATTAGCAAAGTGTTTAACAATCACACTGCACATTACAAATTCATCCACTAGGCTTACAACCTCATCATGGATGACCTGGACCCAACTGGCTGGGGTTTTATTGAGTCTTGTGAACATCATGTGACTAGCTAAGCCACTCACAATGCAACAGCTCTACAACTATTTTAGTTGCACCTGTAAATCAAATTTAAATCAAGTGCCCCCTGATTAAAGGCGGTGGGGGGGGGGGGGTGAGGCGGGGAGAGGGGGCACCAAAACCGACACATTAAATAAATTAACTTTTAACAATAATGATTCAAATTAAAATTTGGTTGCCGGGATGATGATGCTCTCCAGTCCCTCTAGTGCCCACATCTCGCAGAAGACCGCGAGCGTACCGGTGGACACCGTGTGCTCCATCTCCAGGGACACCCTGGCTCGGATGTAACCGCGGAAGAGAGGCAGGCAGTTGGGCTGAACCGCTGCCTGCCAACAGCTCGGGGGGGGGGGGGAGAACAAAATAAACATTAGATCAAGTGCCCACCCGATCTGGGGGACACTCCAGACACTTTTAACTGCCCTCTTTTTTTATATTTTTGTTTTTTGGGTTTTTTTTGTGGGTTTTTTTGTGATTTTTTGGGGGGCATTAAAATAATATATTTTACAAGTGCCCCCTGTAAAAGGGGAGGGAGACACTAAAACCAGCAATTAAAACAAATTAAACTTTAAAACATATAACCAACAGCTCTACAACTCTTTTGGGGCGGGTACAAAATAAACATTAGATCGAGTGCCCCCCGATCTGGGGGACACTCCAGACACTTATAACTGCCCTCTTTTTTTTTAATTCTTTTTTTTTGTGTTTTTTTTTTCCTTTTGTGATTTTTTTGGGCATTAAAATCATAAAATTTGCAAGTGCCCCCTATAAAAGGGGAGGGGGACACTAAAACCGGCAATTAAAACAAATTAAACTTTTAAACATATAACCAACAGCTCTACAACTCTTTTTGGGGAACAAAAATAAACGTTAGATCGAGTGCCCCCCAATCTGGGGGACACTCCAGACACTTAACTGCCCCTTTTTTTTTAATAAATGTTTTTATTTTTGTTTTTTTTTGTGTTTTTTTGGGGGCATTAAAATCATATAATTTACAAGTGCCCCCTATAAAAGGGGAGGGGGACACTAAAACCGGCAATTAAAACAAATTAAACTTTTAAACATATAACCAACAGTTCTACAACTCTTTTTGGGGAACAAAAATAAACGTTAGATCGAGTGCCCCCCAATCTGGGGGACACTCCAGACACTTAACTGCCCCTTTTTTTTTAATAAATGTTTTTATTTTTGGTTTTTTTTGTGTTTTTTTGGGGGCATTAAAATCATATAATTTACAAGTGCCCCCTATAAAAGGGGAGGGGGACACTAAAACCGGCAATTAAAACAAATTAAACTTTTAAACATATAACCAACAGCTCTACAAACCTGTGAGCATGCTCACAGATGCATACATTATACATTACAATCACTACTGTGGATAGACATACCTCTTGGTCCTTGTGAATCCCAAAATGCTTGACTGTGGACTGGCACTCAATGACTGTGAATGATCATACGGGCTTATCTGGTTTAATTCAGTCCATATTCATGAAGCAGACCCGTGCATCCTTTTCAATCTATGAAGCGTGCAGATGGTACATTTATGGGTAAATAAGCACACTTCTCCAATTCACTAATGTCTTTGAATGTAGTTAGCTGGAGAACTGTTTTAATTAGCATGGGAGTATGAACAGATTAAAAAATCAGATGAAAAAAAGCATGAATTTTGCACATAGCAATGATCTGTTCCCCGGATGAACCGAGGCCCTGTCGGCCTGTTCAAGTGGACATAAAAGATTTCATAGCACGATTCACAGAAGAGAACGGGCAACTCATCATCATAGGCAGTCCCTCGTATCGAGGATGACTTGCTTCCACGCCAAAAAGGGATGAGTTCACAGGTGTTTCAATGAAGGACCTAATATTCCAGGTCCCGAACTACATCCGGAAGGGCGGAAGATGCCTGTGCATGGATTTTTTTTAACGTGTGGTGGCCGTTGCACACCAGCCACCACACAGGCTTGACAGAACTAGGTCTTGTTCCAGTGGCAAGGATTAACCGAGACGACTGGAGACCAGCTCTGCTGCCCGGACCCAGTGCGCACACATATCGCTGGTCCATGCTGCCCCTGGGCCCTCGCCTCTTCTGGCCCCGAACTCATGCCTCTCCTGGGCCCCAATTGCATCGCTGCACGATCTCTCGCCGCTCCTGCGCCACGACCTCGCCGCTCCTGCTGTAGCTGCCCATGCGCCAATCACCGACCTGGGCCTTGACGTCCAATCCAGTCGCCCTCTTTGCTGCCATCGCCTTCCTGCATCAGCTCGTGCTGTACCTTGCAGTGGTATGCCACCATGTTGCTCCAGGCCGCTGCCCGCCGTTCCCCCCAGAAATGACAGCAGTACAATCACCTACATCCCTCCAACAGCAGGTAGCCTATCGCAGATTTTTTCTAAGATATGTTATATTAGTGAGTAACCGTGATTGCCATTATGTAGTGTTTACATTTTATCTATTGATTTAACTTTCAAGAATATTCCATTCTAATACAAAACAATTCCTAGTTTAGTCTGAAATATATCATCATCATAGGCAGTCCCTCGGAATCGAGGAAGACTTGCTTCCACTCTTAGCATGAGTTTTTAGGTGGCTGTTCAGTCCAATATGACCTGACCCGCTGCTGATAGTCTTGGTTGCCCAATGCATTGGAGCGCATTGAGCACTTATGCCCTAGAAAATTGGAGACAAAGACCTACAACATGCCTTAGGTGCCTGAATGCAGGCAGCAAGTGCAAATAAAGTTGAGAGCTAGCACACAAGCTGTGTGTTAGGCTCGTTAGGCCCGTAACTTGGGTGCTTGTCCCATAACGTGGCTAGAAGGCCTAAGCAATAGCCCAGCCACGCAGTGCTTGAATGGAAAATGACATTGAATGGGAGACCGCTTTCAAATAACAAATTCAAGCATCTCGGCCCCTTATCCTCTCCCACTCAGTGCAGGTATCCCCATGGTAAACAACTCAATGCTCTCCCGTGCCCAGCGCTCCTCCATAATCCATGCCAGGAAAGTGCCCAGCTTCCAATAATGTGGCCCCTACATCATGAGAGAAGTGACCAGTAAATTATGTAAACAGACTGACTTCGCATTATGGCAAGAAGCCAGTGCTTTCAGGTGCAGGGAACACCCAGACAGTATCCACAACAGTAATACAGCAATTGGGCTATACACTGATTCAACGACTATCTGCCCCACCTGTGACAGAGACTGTGGTTCTCATATTGGACTGAACAGCCACCCAAAAACTCATGCTAAGAGTGGAAGCAAGTCTTCCTCGATTCCGAGGGACTGCCTATGATGATGATATATTTCAGACTAAACTAGGAATTGTTTTGTATTAGAATGGAATATTCTTGAAAGTTAAATCAATAGATAAAATGTAAACACTACATAATGGCAATCACGGTTACTCACTAATATAACATATCTTAGAAAAAAATCTGCGATCGGCTACCTGCTGTTGGAAGGATGTGGGTGACTGTACTGCTGTCATTTCTGTGCCAAACCTCATTCTCTTATATTGCCCCCATTAGCAGTCATATTTCCATGATGACCCAACTGTAAGGCTGCTAATACTTGGAGATATATTTCCCTGTGTCTGTACAGGCAAAGAAAATTTGTTTAACTGAACTATAATTTATTTATACTGATAGCTCAGTAATATAACTTTTGTGTTACTGTACACACAGAAGAACACATACCTTTTGGACAACTTCACCTCTGCTCATAAATTAATATCGCCAATCGGTGAATCACCCTCTCAAATTTCTAAGTCGATGAATGCACTAACTGTTTTTATGCAAAACAGTTCACCAAGCGTATTCCTAACATTAATAAACTCTTAATGAGATTTTTTTCCACTTTCATTGTTTACTTATTAACATTTTGCAAATTGGAGGAAATCACCTTTAAGCAACAAAAATGCAATTTTAAGGGAATTTTTGAAAAATGAGCAGATTTCCTCGCTAATTCCCCGCCATAACTTTTAAGTAGCAGTTTACAGCCTGAGGTAAAGGTACCCAATAGTATTTTATTTGATGTTCTCTGTCGGCTCAGCTTTAAAGAACAAAGTAATGTGTAACCTACCAGACACCGAGGGGCTGAAATTGATGGCCTTACCGCCCACTGCTGCCCACTGTCGCCGACATTCCTCTGGTCGATCCGCCCAGTGCCACTTTTGTCGTGGCCTGGAGCGGGCGAGAGGAGTGAGCCGCCGGGAAGTTGCCGGCAATGTCAGCGGACGGCCGATGCGCGTAGGTAGACTCCCGCCCGCCGAGATGCCACATTCATGCGGGCGGGAGTCGGCTGGAGTCGGCGGCAGGACAGCGGTGGACTGCTGCGCGGAAGCTGCTCCGTCCTCAACGGTAAGTGTGACGGTGCTGTAAAAAAGCTTAGTGAAGTTTATTTAAATTATTTCTTTACAGCTACTTACCTGGATGGGGTCCCTGAAGGTCGTCAGATATTTTTTTTGTTTGTTTTTGATGCTTTTTATTTTTAGGTCTTCGACCCTCCGTGGGCCCCGACTCCATCCTCGGCGGCACTTGGGCGGCAAGCGCATTTGTCGCCAAGAATGAGAGCTCCCGCCAGCTGCCGCCCAGTCTGGCGGAGTATGTCACAGATTTGCTGCCCGCCGACCTTTGAGGGATCTGGGTGATGAAAACCCCGCCCAAAGAACAGTCAGGGACCTCGGCGGCCATCGGCGGTCCTTTAAGTGGCACTTGGGCGGGCGAGGGCCTTCATCAAATTCGGACCCCAAGTTCTTCGTTGTGCAATGTGTTCAAATGGAAAGAAAGAAAGACTTGCATTTATACAGTGCCTTTCACGACTACCGGACGTCTCAAAGCGCTTCACAGCCAATGAATTACTTTTGGAGTGCAGTCACTGTTGTACGGGGAAAAAGGGAAAAGGAGGAAAAAATGAAGTGGGTTAGCACATCTCTTGGGAATCGATTGGTGCGAAAGTGTGATCTTCGAAGTAGATTAGTGCTCATCAATGGTCATCAACCTGGGGAAAACGTCCAAAGCTGAAACATACTGTAAGGAACTGTATTTTGCATGTCATTGAGCCAGTAATAATGGCTTTGAAAAAGCGGCAACGGAAGGCAATAATATAGCTTTGGTAAAGGCGATAGAGGCAAAAGAAGGGAGATGAATTTGTGCAAAATGTAGCTTTGAGTCACCAGGGGATGGTAACAAGTGCACAATACCTAAATTACGTAATGCCACAGATGTAGTATTGCTCACACCTGCACTGGGAAAATCTAGTATGGAAAAGGTAAATGTAGAACTGGCTGTATCTGTAAGATTGTACGAGACCAATCACTCTGTGAGTGGCAGTATAGTCTACTGTTGGCTGAATTGGTATAAGCGATACGAAGGCAGATGTTAATGTAAGCATAGTGCGTCTGGGAATAATGTAGCAGGAAAGAGTGCTTGTAAAGAAGAAGTAAACCATCAAACTAAAATAATGTATCAGCTAAAAACGGCACCAAAGAATACAGGGATAGGAATAGAGTTGAAATTCCCTCCAAACCCTGTGTAGAGTAGAAAACATTGGACATGTATTGTATGGGAAACAAACAGTAACGGAGCAGCGAGACAGTGTTCCTGATGTAGCCTATAACACCTCCCTGGGTGGAGCCGACAGCTGGATTCCCACAGACCTGTTGCGATGTCAGCAAGTGATAGAGACAGTAATTTGTCCCTCATCATCATAGCAGTCCCTCGGAATTGAGGAAGACTTGCTTCCACTCTTAAAATGAGTCCTTAGGTGGCTGGACAGTCCAATACGAGAACCACAGTCCCTGTCACAGGTGGGACAGTTGAGGGAAAGGGTGGGTGGGACTGGTTTTCCGCACGTTCTTTCCGCTGCCTGCGCTTGATTTCTGCACGCTCTTGGCGATGAGGCTCGAGGTGCTCAGCACCCTCCCGGATAACCATGAAGGATCAGCATGTGGATTCTCTGGGAAGAGGGAGAATTGTACCATGCAATTTACATCAGGAAGACATGGAGTTGTTAACTCTGCTTATAGAGGAAATGGAATGTATCTTGTAACCATAATGTAAAATCTCTTAATTATGGAAATAATTTGACATGCCCAGTTATACAACCAACATTTTGTATTGACCCTGCTCATGTGTATTGACAGGACATAGGATCCAACAGCCCTTATACCTCGGAAAGAAAACTGGTGTCACTGTATCAGACCACTCTCTAATTTGAACATGGAAGAATTTGTTAGCAGATGTAGATTTACCTAATGATGTAGATTTACTTAATGATGTAGCTTTACTTGAACCAGAAGTTCAGGCTAAAATTACTGAATGATCTTGATGTAACCCAACATGTGTTGTGGGAATTAAAACAAAGACAAAGTGAAGTGGGAAAAGACATACAAAACATTAAAATTATCCCATGGTGGAAACAATTATGGAATTGGGGAACTACAGTTGAGATAAATCCTTGGATAAGAATTATGTCTCATGTGTTGGTCATAATCCAACTGGTCATTGTGATCTACTTGCTCTATCTGGCGATGGCAGAGAAAAGACAGCGGAAGAAGAAGAGACAGCAAAAGTTAATGCATGAGGTCTTGGCTCAGCAAGAACAGGAGAAGCTGGTTTAAAAGTGACTGATTTCCTGAGGAGTCAGTACATCAGTCACTTGGGAGTGGACTCTGTTATCAAGCCGACAAAGTAAGCCGACAGTTAAAGGGTTAACAGGCTGTGCTATGCAGACAGTTTTGTAACTTGATCAGCCTCGTATGAACTTAATGACCATGGGCCTCACCCAGTCTGGAGTGGTTGCCTCACCCTAATGTCAACCTTGTTGCAGGAGTGAAAAACCCATTATATAGAAGCAAAACCCGCCTTCAAAAACATTTTGTGTGATAATGGTTAAACAATCAAACCGAAGGAGGACATTTCTTTGTGTGATAATGGACTATTCACTGACCAAGGATGGGGAAGTGACCAAATGGTACATCAAAGGAGGGGGTGGGGGGGGGGGGGGGGTTGCATCATTCATTGCCATGGGTAGGACCTTTTGTATTATAAAAGGGGTGTGTTTAGGGATCACCCCTAAGGGATCACCCAGGTCGGGACCTTCAAAGGAGCGGCGTACGGAGGCATACCACTTCAAGGTACAGTGCGAGCTGGTGCAAAAGAGTGACAGCTGTGAAGAGAGCGACTGGATTGGACATCATCATAACCCAGGTCGGTGATTGGAGCGTGGGCAGGTACCGCAGGAGCGGCGAGGTCGGGGCGAAGGATCGGTGAGAGATCATGGAGCGACATGATCGGGGCCCAGGAGAGGCGTGAGTTCGGGGCCCAGAAGAGACGAAGGCCCAGGGGCAGCACGGGCCAGCCCACACTGCGATATGTGTGCGCACTAGGTCCGTGCAACAGAGCTGGTCTCCAGTTGTCTTGGTTAATCCTTGCCACTGGACCAAGACTTAGCTCTGTCAAGCCCGTGTGGTGGCTGGTGTGCAACGGCCACCACACGTTAAAAAAACCCACGCACAGGCATCTTCCATCCTTCAACATGTAGTTCGGGACCTAGAATATTAGGTCCTTCATTGAAACATCTGTGAACTCATCCCTTTTTAGCATGCAAGCAATTCACCCTTGATATGATGGACCGCCTATGATGATGATGGTAGAAAATGCGGCAGCCAATTTGCACACAAGCAAGCTCCTACAAACTGCAATGTGACAATGACCAGATGATCTGTTTTTTTCGAATGTTGATTGAAGGATAAATATTGTCCAGGACACCAGGGATAACTCCGCTGCTCTTCTTCGAAATAGTGCCATGGGATCTTTCGCGTCCACTTGAGGGAGCAGATGTGGCCTCAGTTTAACGTCTCATCCCAAAGACGGCACCTCCGACAGTGGAGCACTTCCTCAGCACCGCACTGGAATGTCAGCCGAGATGTTTTGTGCTCAAAATGTAGATTATTTCAGCTCACGTTTCCCCATTACAACAGTGACTAATTTCCAAAAGTACTTCATTGACTGTAAAGGGCTTTGAGACATCCGGTGGTCATGAAAGGCGATATATAAATGCACCTGCCGCTGATGGTCTCTCGCAGATCGGGGCCACCATGCTGATCCACGCCGCCGCTCGCTGCTCCTTTTATGGCCCCGACCTGCAAGAGACCATTAGCGGCAGGTCGGGGCCATAAAAGGAGCGGCGAGCGGCAGCCATGGGCAGTGTGGTGGCATACCACTGCAAGGTACAGCGCGAGCTGGTGCAGGAGGGCAACGGCAGCAAAGAGGGCGACTGGATTGGATGCCATCAAGGTCCAGGTCGGTGATTGGAGCGCGGGCAGGTACAGCAGGAGCGGCGAGGTTGGGGTGCTGTAGTGGCAAGAAATCATGGAGCGACGTGACCGGGGCCCAGGAGAGGCGAGGGCCCAGGGGCAGCATGGGCCAGCCCACTCTGCGATATGTGCGCGCACTAGGTCCGTGCAGCAGAGCTGGTCTCCAGTCATCTTGGTTAATCCTTGGCATTGGACCAAGACCTAGCTCTGTCAAGCCCGTGTGGTGGCTGGTGTGCAACGGCCACAACACGTTATAAAAAATCCACGCACAGGCATTTTCCATCCTTCAGGGATAGGGTGAGGATTTCTTCATTGAAACACCTGTGAACTCATCCCTTTTTGGCGTAGAAGCAAATGGCATGCTGACCTTCATAGCGAGGGGATTTGAGTATAGGAGCAAGGAGGTCTTACTGCAGTTGTACAGGGCCTTGGTGAGACCACACCTTGAGTATTGTGTGCAGTTTTGGTCTCCTAATCTGAGGAAGGACATTCTTGCTATTGAGGGAGTGCAGCAAAGGTTAACCAGATTGATTCCCGGAATGGCAGGACTGACATATGAAGAAAGACTGGATCGACTAGGCTTATATTCACTGGAATTTAGAAGAATGAAAGGGGATCTCATACAAGCATATAAAATTCTGATGGGATTGGACAGGTTAAATGCAAGAAGAATGTTCCCGATGTTGGGGAAGTCCAGAACTAGGGATCACAGTCTAAGGATAAGGGGTAAGACATTTGGGGCCGAGATGAGGAGAAACTTCTTCACTCAGAGAATTGTGAACCTGTGGAATTCTCTACCACAGAAAGTTGTCGAGGTCAGTTCGTTAGATATATTCAAAAGGGAGTTAGATGTGGCCCTTACGGCTAAAGGGATCAAGGGGTATGAAGAGAAAGCAGGAATGGGTACTGAAGTTGCCTGATCAGTCTTGATCATATTGAATGGTGGTGCAGGCTCGAAGGGCCGAATGGCCTACTCCTGCACCTACTTCTATGTTTCTATGAAGCAAGTCAACCTCGATACAAGGGACCGTCTATGATGATGATATAAATGCAAGTCTTTCTTTCTTTCTCAAGTCCCTGGAGTGGGATTGAACCCACAACCTTCTGACTCAGAGACAAGAGCGTTGCCCACTGAGATACGGCTGACAAGGGAGAATGGAGAATTCTGTTCCATCGGACCATCATTTTGTATCTAAACAATCCCCCAAATGCAGAATAAGTTAAGTATACAGTGAGCAGGTGATTACATGTTTTGCATTTCTTTATAGGTTCAAAAACCCTTTGATCGCGTCTGAAGACTGTGAACCAAAAGATCACGCCTGGACCGCAGAGATTTACAAGTAAAGCTAATTAAATCATGTGATACTTTTCAAGGCGAGAAACAGCATTTGATTCAGCATAAGCAAGCAAAAAAAAATACTTCTTTCTTTCATCCATCTCAGGAGAGTCAGCTTTGAATTAAGAATGACTTCCTTTCCCCTCCTTTTATTTCTTAATCGTTGTGCAAGAGGTTTGTCTCAGGAGAAATGTGCTGCCTTCCAACTTCTGCGAAAATACAATAGGCTATTTGGGTTTGGCTTCAGGCTGAAATAATCTAAATGTTGCAAATGTACTTCCTGTGTTTGCTGTGTGGCACTATCTCACTGATTGTCGCTCTTATGATATTAACTCAGCAGCCTCTACTTTACAAGTGAGCAGTCAGGCTTATGAATAAGAATGAATGAACCAACATTCCAACTGGACTGGCATACATAAATTAAAGAAACTACCAAATGCACCTCAGCCTGCAGAGATCAAAAGAATGTTTCATTTTGACAATATTAATGGAAATTATTCCATTTATATGAATCAAGCAAATTTTAGAAGAGGCATCTGCAGAATGTTTTATACCATGTTTGTCCAGTATAACTTGGTTTAGTCACATTCTCACTCATTCTTACTAAGGCTATAATCATCATCATCATCATCATAGGCAGTCCCTCGAAATCGAGGAAGGCTTGCTTCAACTCGAAAAATGAGTTCTCAGGTGACTGTACAGTCCAATACGGGAATTACAGTCTCTGTCACAGGCGGGACAGACAGTGGTTGAAGGAAAGGGTGGGTGGGACTGGTTTGCCGCACGCTCCTTCCACTGCCTGCGCTTGTTTTCTGCTTGCTCTTGGCGACGAGACGCGAGGTGCTCAGCGCCCTCCCAGATGCACTTGCTCCACTTAGGGCGGTCTTTGGCCAGGGACTCCCAGGTGTCGCTGGGGATGTTGCACTTTATCAAGGAGGCTTTGAGGTTATAATATGTGCATTATGAAGGCAGAATAGTTCTGGTCTCACAGAAGGATACGGCCAACCCACTATTACGTCCGACAGCGAGAATATAGAAAAGCAAAACCCTGCGGATGCTGGAATCTGAAATGAAAACAGAAAATGCTGGAAATCTCAGCAGGTCAGGCAGCATCTGTGGAGAGAAACAGAGTTAACATCAGACTGATGAAGGGTCGCAGACCTGTAAGGGCTGAATTTTCGCCATCATCCTGCGCCATTTTTTTGGCCTACTCTGGTTTTTTTGGAGCAGTCTAAAATCTACAAGTTTCACCAAAGTTTGTGTGCCATCCTAAACTACTTAAGTCCTGTTTTTTAAGTTCCCGATTTTTTGACGTCACTGGGGGCGTAACCTGCCGGGTGCCCCATTTCTGGCCATTTATGTGAGTTTGGCCAAGTACGATTCTTTCCTGAACTTACCTGAAGTTAAGAAAATCGGCACAGAGAAGACACCATTGTTTTAGTGGAGCTGAAGACACGGCACCAGGGGCAGGAGTTCCTCTAGGCCCAGGATAGCAGCGAAAACTGGGGGCGGGAGGGAGTGGGGTTCTTTCGGCCCGGGATAGCAGCAGCACCGTGGTCGGGTTGCCATTCGGCCTGGGATAGGAGAAAAAAATGGGGGGCGGGGGGGTTCTTTTGGCCTGGGATAGCAGCGAGAACTGGGGCGGGGGGCCTTTCAGCCCAGGATGGCAGCGGTACCGGGGGCGGGGGGCCTTTTGGGCCGGGAAAGGAACATTTCACTTTCTAGCCTCAGCTCTTTAGTGCATCCCTCGTTACCCTGGCAACCTCAGTTTTTGGCGCAGACCTTAAGCTCCACCCACAGAGCTTAAGGATAATCTGCTCCAAATTCAAAATTTATTCTGGCAAAACTTTGGACTTTTTTTGGCGCAGTTGGCCACTAAAAAATCGGACGTACCTCTACAACTGCACCAAACATTGGCCATGCGGAAAATTGGCCCCAATGAGTTAAGTGTTAAGCGTTCACGGCTGTGAAACATTTTGACAAAAACTGAAGGAGAAAATCTCCATACGTACCCATCCGCCATGCATCCAAGAATCTGCTGCCACCTTAAGACACTGTCGACTTTGAAATCCCTCTTCTCCCCCAGCAATTTCCTCACGTATTACATAGCAATTGCAGTTCTGGTCCACCGTTGACATTTAATTGAGCAAATTCTGGGAGGGTCAGCCGTACAATTGAAAACTGGGCAGATGTCCTGCTCCATCAGCATTCCTACATCACAAATAGCAGCGCAAACTTTTATGTACATGGGTTCTCAAAAAACTATATGTCCACCTTTCTATAAAATTAGATGAGCTACAATATAAAATAAGAACCATGTCTGAAAATCTTTGACTTTCAAATGACTGTCAAACTTTGCTAATGTCACAGTTATAATTAGTTTCTTTTTCAATTGTAAGGGGAATAGATAGACGTTTCTGTGGCCGCAACTGAGACTCCAGGATGTTATGTTGCCTCCCTGGTGCAAGGGTCAAGAATGTCTCAGAGAGGGTGCAGGGCATTCTGAAAAGGGAGGGTGAACAGCCAGTTGTCGTGATGCATATAGGTACCAATGATATAGGTAAAAAACGGGATGAGGTCCTACAAGATGAATTTAGAGAGCTAGGAGCTAAATTAAAAGGTAGGACCTCAAAAGTAGTAATCTCTGGATTGCTACCAGTGCCACGTGCTAGTCAGAGTAGGAATCGCAGGATAGCTCAGATGAATACGTGGCTTGAGGAGTGGTGCACAAGGGAGGGATTCAAATTCCTGGGATATTGGAACCGGTTCTGAGGGAGGTGGGACCAGTACAAACCGGACAGTCTGCACCTGGGCAGGACCGGAACAATGTCCAAGGGAAAGTGTTTGCAAGTGCTGTTGGGGAGGAGTTAAACTAATATGGCAGGGGGATGGGAACCTATGCAGGGAGACAGGGGGGAGTAGAATGGGGGCAGAAGCAAAAGATAGAAAGAAGAAAAGTAAAAGTGGAGGGCAGAGAAACCTAAGACAAAAAGCAAAAAGGGCCACATTACAGCAAAATTCTAAAGGGGCAAAGTGTGTTAGAAAGACAAGCCTGAAGGCTCTGTGCCTCAATGCGAGGAGTATTCGGAATAAGATGGACGAATTAACTGCGCAGATAGCAGTTAACAGGTATGATGTAATTGGCATCACGGAGGCATAGCTCCAGGGTGACCAAGGCTGGGAACTCAACATCCAGGGGTATTCAACATTTAGGAAGGATAGACAGAAATGAAAAGGAGGCGGGGTGGCGTTGCTGGTTAAAGAGGAAATTAATGCAATGGTAAGAAAGGACATTAGCTTGGATGATGTGGAATCGGTATGGGTGGAGCTACGGAATACCAACGGGCAGAAAACGCTAGTGGGAGTTGTGTACAGACCCACCAAACAGTAGTAGTAAGGTTGGGGACAGTATCAAACAAGAAGATGGAGATGCATGCAATAAAGGTACAGCAGTTATCATGGGCGACTTTAATCTACATATTGATTGGGCTAATTAAACTGGTAGCAATGCGCTGGAGGAGGAATCTCTGGAGTGTATTAGGGATGGTTTGCTAGACCAATATGTCGAGGAACCAACTAGGGAGCAGGCCATCCTAGACTGGGTGATGTGTAATGAGAAAGGACTAATTAGCAATCTTATTGTGCGAGGCCCCTTGGGGAAGAGTGACCATAACATGGTAAAATTCTTTATTAAGATGGAGAGTGACACAGTTAATTCAGAAACTAGGGTCCTGAACTTAAGGAAAGGTAACTTCGATGGTTTGAGGCGTGAATTGGCTAGAATAGACTGGCAAATTATACTTAAAGGGTTGATGGTAGATAGGCATTGGCAAACATTTAAAGATCAGATGGATGAACTTCAGCAATTGTACATCCCTGTCTGGAGTAAAAATAAAATGGGGAAGTTGGCTCAACCGTGGCTAACAAAGGAAATTAAGGATAGTGTTAAATCCAAGGAAGAGGCATATAAATTGGCCAGAAAAAGCAACAAACCTGAGGACTGGGAGAAATTTAGAATTCAAACAGAGGAGGACAAAGGATTTAGTTCAGAGGGGAAAAATAGATTATGAGAAGAAGCTTGCCAGGAACATAAAACTGACTGCAAAAGCTTCTATAGATATGTGCAGAGAAAAAGATTAGTGAAGACAAACGCAGGTCAGCCATGAACTCATTGAATGGCGGTGCAGGCTAGAAGGGCTGAATGGCCTGCTCCTGCACCTATTTTCTATGTTTCTATGTTTCTATGTCCCTTGCAGTCGGATTCAGGTGAATTTATAATGGGGAACAAAGAAATGGCAGACCAGTTGAACAAATACTTTGGTTCTGTCTTCACGAAGGAAGACACGAATAACCTTCCGGAAGTACTCGGGGACCGAGGGTCTAGTGAGAAGGAGGAACTGAAGGATATCCTTATTAGGTGGGAAATTGTGTTAGGGAAATTGATGGGATTGAAGGCTGATAAATCCACGGGGCCTGATAGTCTGCATCCCAGAGTACTTAAGAAAGTGGCCCTAGAAATAGTGGATGCATTGGTGGTCATTTTCCAACAGTCTATCGACTCTGGATCAGTTCCTATGGACTGGAGGGTTGCTAATGTAACACCACTTTTTAAAAAGGGAGGGAGAAAGCGGGTAATTATAGACCGGTTAGCCTGACATCAGTAGTGGGGAAAATGTTGGAATCAATTATTAAGGATGAAATAGCAGCACATTTGGAAAGCAGTGACAGGATCGGTCCAAGTCAGCATGGATTTATGAAGGGGAAATCATGCTTGAAAAATCTTCTGGAATTTTTTGAGGATGTAACTAATAGAGTGGACAAGGGAGAACCAGTGGATGTGGTGTATTTGGACTTTCAAAAGGCTTTTGATAAGGTCCCACACAAGAGATTGGTGTGCAAAATCAAAGCACATGGTATTGGGGGAAATATACTGATGTGGATAGAGAACTGGTTGGCAGACAGGAAGCAGAGAGTCGGGATAAACGGGTTCTTTTCAGAAAGGCAGGCAGTGACTAGTGGAGTGCCGCAGGGCTCAGTGCTGGGACCCCAGCTCTTTACAATATACATCAATGATTTGAATGAAGGAATTGAGTGTGATATCTCCAAGTTTGCAGATGACACTTGTCATGTATGCAAACTTCAAACAACTGTAACCTTCATGTAACTGTAACCTTCATGCAACTACACTGTACATTGTATATATGTCCTGGAAATGCACACCTTGACCACAGGGGGTGAACTTGTGGGAGACACTCCTCACTTGGGCACTCAGGTATTTAAAGGGAGGTCCCACGCAGGGTCATCACTTCTTGGTCCTGGGAATAAAGAATGGTCACGCAGTGACCGTGTCTGAAGTACATGCCTCGTGTGATTCAGTAGCAAGGTGCAGGGACACCACATTTGGCGACGAGAAACGGGAATCACCGAACCACGAGGATGGCCACCGGTAGCATAGAGGAACATTTCTGTGTGGGTGAGGACTGGGACAACTTCGTTGAGAGACTCCAGCAGAGTTTCTTTATGAAGGACTGGCTGGGAGCGGCAGTGGTTGACAAGCAGAGGGCGCATCTACTGACCAGCTGCGGACCAAAGACATATGCGCTGATGAAAGACCTGCTCACACCCGAGAAGCCGGCGGACAAGTCCTTCGAAGAGCTCAGCCAGCTGATCAGTGAGCATCTCAAACTGGCGAGTAGCGTACACATGGCCCGGCACCGGTTCTACACACACCAGCGTCGGGAGGGACAAAACATCTCGGTCTTCGTTGCGGACCTGCGGCGCTTGGCCAGTCTCTGTCAGTTCACAGACGCCTGCAGTGGGGAGATGTTAAGGGATTTCTTCATTGAGGGCATTAGTCATGCCAGGATTTTCAGGAAGCTCATAGAGACTTTAGAAGAGGCGGCGTTGATAGTTCAGACCTTCATGGCAGGGGAAGAGGAGACCAAGCAAATTTACGCGCGCAGCTCTGGTTCCAACGTGGCGATGGGCCAGGGAGTTAACATCGTGAACCCGACTCAGGACCCCGCAGGCAGGCAAGGGCATTTTGAAACCGGCCAGGCAGCAACAGATGCTAGGGTGGGCCCACAACAGGGACAATGGAAAGGGGATTGGCAATTCACGCCATTTCAAGGAACAATGCGTCCTGTGATGGGACCATTAACACCCACCATCAGAGCGCTTAGAAACAACCAAAGGGACAATCAGAGAGGAATGTCTGGTAACAGTCCTTTTGTTAACAACAACCTCAGCTCATGCTGGAGGTGTGGGGGTAGATATACTTTGAAAAGCTGCAGGTTCCAGCAATTTATCTGCAGGAATTGCAACATCAATGGACACTTGGCCAGAATGTACAGGAAGGCTGTAGTGAGGTTAATCTACGAGACAGAGGAACCAGATGAGAGGTCTGCAATGCAGGATGATGATTGGGGCAAAGCCATGGATGCTGAAGTTCAGCGGGTTCATGTGGCTGACGTCCACAGCTCATATACCAAAACGCCACCCATGATGATGAAAGTTTTATTGAATGGCATCCCGGTGCGCATGGAGCTGAACACAGGAGCCAGCCAGTCCCTTATGAGCGCCCAACAATTTGAGAGACTATGGCCACACAGAGCTAGCAGGCCAAAACTGGAATGCATTGACACGCAGCTACGGACATACACCAAAGAGACCATCCCAGTGCTAGGCAGTGCAAACTTGGTGGTAACACATAATGGGTCAGAGAACCGGTTGCCACTCTGGATTGTCCCGGGAAACGGTCCCGCACTTTTGGAGAAGAGCTGGCTAGCCGAGATGAACTGAAAATGGGGGGATGTGCACGCCATTTCATCTGTGGAGCGAAGCTCATGCTCACAGGTCCTACAGAAATTCAGGGCACTGTTTCAACCAGGTGTCCGGACTTTCAAGGTGTCGGACGCCAGACCAGTGCACCACAAAGCCAGAGCGGTGCCGTATGTGATGCGTGAGAAAATTGAAAGTGAATTGGACAGGCTGTTCAGAGAGGGCATAATCTCGGCAGTTGAATTCAGTGACTGGGCAAGCCCCATCGTACCCGTTCTCAAAGCGGATAGCTCGGTCAGGATTTATGGCGACTACAAGGCCACCGTCAACCGAGTGACACTGCAGGACCAATACCCGCTTCTGAGAGCGGAGGACCTTTTTGCCATGCTGGCAGGTGGCAAGCTGTTCACCAAGTTGGACCTCACTTCGGCCTACATGACTCAGGAACTGGCTGAAGAATCCAAGCTTCTGACCACCATCACAACGCACTAGGGACTATTTATCTACAACAGGTGTCCGTTTGGCACTCGTTCGGCGGCCGCTATCTTTCAGAGGAACATGGAAAGCTTGCTGAATTCCATTCCTGGAACGATCATATTCCAAGACAACATCCTAATAACGGATCGAGACACCAAGGAACACCTCCAAAACCTGGGGGAGGTGTTATGCCGACTGGACCGGGTAGGCTTGCGGTTGAAAAAGCCCAAGTGTGTGTTTAAGGCCCCAGAGCTTGAGTTTTTGGGCAGGAGAGTTGCCGCAGACGGGATTCGGCCCACCGAAGCTAAAACGGAGGTGATCCGCTGGGCGCCCAGGCCCGGAAACAAATCGGAGTTGCAATCATTCATGGGACTTTTGAACTATTTCGGGAACTTTCCGATGAACTTAAGCACATTGTTGGAGCCGTTACACGTGCTCTTGTGTAAAGGTTGAGAATGGTTTTGGGGGGACGGTCAAGAACGGGCTTTCAATAGAGCGCGGAACCTCCTTTGTTCTAACAAGCTGTTGACCTTGTACGACCCCTGTAAAAAACTGGTTTTAACGTGTGATGCATCATCCTATGGGGTTGGGTGCATGTTGCAGCAGAGTAATGATGATGACCGACTCCAACCGGTGGCTTATGCCTCCAGGTCACTCTCCCAGGCAGAGCGTGGATACGGCATGGTCGAAAAGGAAGCACTCGCTTGTGTTTATGGTGTGAAAAAGATGCACCAGTATCTTTTCGGTAGGCGGTTTGAGCTAGTAACGTACCACAAGCCGGTAACATCCCTGTTGTCCGACAGCAAGGCTGTCAATGCCAATGCATCAGCTCACATACAGCGATGGGTTCTCACGCTGGCTGCGTATGACTACACCATACGGCACCGGCCAGGCACCGAGAATTGCGCTGATGCGCTCAGCAGGCTCCCACTGGCCACCACTGAGGGGGCGTCGGAGCAAAGCGCTGAGATGGTCATGGCCGTTGAGGCTTTTGACACCGCAGGCTCCCCATCACAGCCCACCAGATCAAACTCTGGACAAACAGAGACCCTCCCCTGTCCATGATAAAAAAAATGTGTTCTGACTGGGGATTGGGCGCCCGCACACAGGGTGTGCCCCGAGGAAGTCAGACCGTTTCAGAGACGGATGGATGAGCTCTCCATCCAAGCCGAATGCCTGCTATGGGGCAGCTGGGTAGTAATGCCCCAGCAAGGAAGGGAAGCATTCATCAGGGAACTCCACAGCGAGCACCCTGGCATCGTGCTAATGAAGGCCATTGCCTGGTCACATGTATGGTGGCCGGGAATTGACTCAGACCTCGAACACTGGGTTCACAGGTGCACGACGTGTGCCCAGCTGGGCAATGCGCATGGGGAGGCCCCCCTCAGTCCGTGGCCCTGGCCCACCAGGCCATGGTTATGCGTTCACGTAGATTACGCGGGCCCGTTCATGGGAAAAATGTTCATGATCGTTGTCGATGTATACTCAAAATGGATCGAGTGCATCATATTAAATTCGTGCATGATATCCATCACAGTGGAGAGTCTGCGCACGGTTTTCGCGATCCACGGCTTGCCGGACATTCTGGTCAGCGACAATGGCCCGTGCTTCACCAACCATGAATTCCAGGAGTTTATGTCGGGTAATGGCATCAAACACATCAGGACAGCGCCGTTTAAGCCGGCTTCCAATGGCCAGGCGGAACGTGTGGTCCAAGTCATAAAACAGGGCATGCTCCGTATCCAAGGACTCTCCCTTCAGTACTGCCTATCGCGCCTCCTGCTGGCCTACAGGTCCCGCCCGCATTCACTCACGGGAGTCCCGCCAGCGGAACTACTCATGAAACACACACTTAAAACGCGGCTGTCCCTCATTCATCCAGCCCTGGCAGACATTGTTGAGGGCAAGCACCAGTCCCAAACCAGGTGCCATGATCGAAACGCACGGGGGAGGTGTATAGAAATTGATGACTCAGTATTTGTTCTTAACCATGCTTTGGGACCCAAGTGGCTTGAGGGCACCGTAATTGGCAAAGAGGGTAATAGGGTCATAGTGGTCAGACTGAACAATGGGCAGATATGCCGAAAACACTTGGATCAAGTAAAGAATTGGTTCAGCATAGACACTGAGGAACCTGAGGAAGAGCATGAGATGTTACCCACACCACTGCCAATGGACGAGCAACAAGGACATTCACCAACATGCACAGTCCCTGCGGCCAGCCCGGACAGGCCGGAATTACCTCAGGTGACAGAGATGCATGCCAAGGCTCAGCCACCAGAGCCCCAACTGCGGCGCTCCACGAGAGAGCGTCGACCACCTAAAAGACTTAACCTTTGACACAAAAAGACGTGGAGGGGGAGATGATGTCATGTATGCAACCTTCATACAACTGTAACCTTCATGTAACTGTAACCTTCATGTAACTGTAACCTTTATGCAACCACACTGTACACTGTATATATGTCCTGGAAATGCACACCTTGACCACAGGGGATGAACTTGTGGGAGACAATCCTCACCTGGGCACTCAGGTATTTAAAGGGAGGTCCCACGCAGGGTCATCACTTCTTGCTCCTGGGAATAAAGAATGGTCACGCAGTGACCGTGTCTGCAGTACATACCTCGTGTGATTCAGTAGCAAGGTGCAGGGACACCACAACACTAAACTGGGTGGCGATGTGAGCTGTGAGGGGGATGCTCGGAGGCTGCAGGGTGACTTAGACAGGTTGGGTGAGTGGGCAAATGTATGACAGATGCAGTATAATGTGGATAAATGTGAGGTTATCCACTTTGGGGGCAAAAATGCGAAGACAGAATATTATTCGAATGGTGGCAGATAAGGAAAAGGGGAGGTGCAATGAGACCTAGGTGTCATGGTTCATCAGTCATTGAAAGTTGGCATACAGGTACAGCAGGTGGTGAAGAAGGCTATTAGATCTCTTAATTTGCAATGAAATATGAACTCCGGTTGTAGTTTTAATTTAACTTTATTCTGGCAGCAGCAACAAGCTTCTGGCTTAAAGCTAGGCCTTTGTCCTTCTGAGACCACATGGCCAAAATGGCTGTACTTATACCTGGTTCAATTTACAGAAAATAACTTGCCTTCTTTGACATTATTGGCTCAATTGATAGTCTTTTAACCTTTAATTGGCTCGCTACCCAAGGTCCTAAAATGTCAAGTTGATTGATGACTTAATGCAATGTGGTCTGTGTTCTTTCAAAACTGCAGCCAGGCTGCAGAGCTTCAATTCTCGATCAATCCCCCCTTTGATTCTTTCACAAACTGAATCATAAAACATCAGCTATCACTGGTTAAACATTCTACAAAATAATTTCATACATGTTAATAGAGTTTCCTTCTAAAATTTGTTGATGTGTTTCGCCACATGTCCGGACCAGTAGCTTCCACACAAATTTACACCAACCCGAGTTCCATCGTGGCCACAATGGAAGTCTGGTTTTAGTAGGTTAATTAATGTTATTCCAATTTAATCCAAATCAATATCTTAATTCAACCAGTAAACAACCTTCCCTTAAGCATAACATACACCTGTGCCACATACAGACGGTCTGCTGGGACCTGCAAGGTGTCTTACATGCAGGACAGCAGCTACAGCCGCCTGGTTGTAACAACATTTAATCAACATAAACAAACAATATAAATGTAAAACAATTACAACAAATAGAATTAAACCTTCCACCAATGAAGTTCCTATTGAACCTAGCCATTCAGTGGCTCCGCTCCACAAAGTGAATGATGGGGGTTGCTTAAGTTTTTCTACCTCCTTTTGGATATGCTCCGCTAAGTGGGTAATTTCTTTGGAGCTATCTGGGATATATGTGCAACACTCAGTTCCGAGTAGGGCGCAAGTACCTCCCTTTTCAGCCAGGATGTAATCAAGGGCCAGTCTATTCTGTAGGGCTACTGTGCGGATTGCTACCATTTCTGCATTAATTTTAACTAGGGCCTCTGAGGTATCATTGGCTACCCGTTCCACAACGGATGCCATGTTAATGGATTCCCTTGCCAGTCTGGCGGTCCCATACCTGGGGATCAGAATGGCAAAGAACCTCTCTGTTTCTGTGATAGCTCTCTTAGGACGGTGTAAATGTTCCGACAGTGACTTTATATGATACATATAAGGCACAATGTAGGCTAAATAGCAGGATCCCGTCCAATTCTGGGGCAGCCAAGGATAGGCCTTGTGGCCACACACCCAATAGGTGCCATTATAGGCAATGAAGGTTAGCTGTTTCTTTGTCAGCAACACTCCGGGGCCTGTCCAGGCTTTTCCATCTGTTTTATTCAGAATCCCCGTTACGTTAAAAATTCCCAAATCGGCCCAGTTTGGACGGTTCCGTGGCTTAATTATATTATAATTCCGGGAGCAGTTACTATACCCCATATTTTGGCCTCCTTTGATGTTTCTAATCAGACAGTCTGATTCCCCCCGTCTTCCTATTCCCGTTGTATTAGTGATAACATGGGGGCCGTTTGGAATTATTGTAGCACGGTTGGTATCCCCCTTCAAAGGTAGTCAGATTGTAACCTGCTGACTTCCATTTACGTACCCAGTTTTCCGTATCTTGAAATGCCTTGCCTGTTTTGTTTTGATTAATTATCCACTCAGCCATTTCCGAGATATTCAAGGGAACTGGCCTCAAGGGAATCCCTCCCTTTGGGTGAATAAGAATATGCGCACATACCCAACAACTAGAAATGTTACCTTGTTTGGCATAAATGTATGACATATATAAAAAGGTATTTACATGTAATTCCCTTGCTACCCTACTATTTCCCTTTGGTGCAGCAGGTCGGCTAGTAAGAAGTAGGCAAATGCCTAGAATACCTACAATCAGTAATGCAGTAAATTTATACATTTTGGCAAAAAGTAATTGTAAGGTCCCTCCCACTTGGCACCCAAAGGTTCTTTATGCAACTTTTTCACATACACCCAGACTCCCCGGATGATGTCGTGTCCTCCTTTGGGTGGATTACCCCAAGCTGCCGATACCCCTGTCGGGAAACAGAACTCATAGCATTGGTTAGATTCTGACAGTATGAATAACAAAGTGTCACTCATTAAGTGAACATCAGCTTTCCTTAAATCGATAGTTCCTGGCAGCGACATGGGTCTTCCTGTTATAATTTCAAATGGGCTTAGACCTGTAGTTCTGTTCGGGGTTGCCCTAATGCTACATAGCACTATTGGTAGTGCCTGGGACCATGGTGTTCCTTCTTGGTGATATTTGGCAAGCTGTTGTTTCAGAGTTCGATTCATTCGCTCTACTTGTCCTGATGATTGTGGATGATAAGGACAGTGTAAATCCCACGTAATGTTCAGTAACCTACAGACTTCTTGGCAGACAGCACCTGTGAAGTGTGTTCCCTGATCTGAGTCAATGCTACTCGGGACTCCCCATCGGGGAATGTAATCCTTACACAAGACCTTTGCAGTGTGATTGGCTGTGGCTCTTTTAGTTGGGACAGCTTCTACCCATCTAGAGAATCTGTCAACCATGACAAGAATGTTAGTGTATCCTTGGCATGAAGGAAGAGATATATAATCAACCTGCAGATGCTGGAATGGTCCGACAGGGGGAGGGGGCTTCAGTTGGGGCATTACCGTGATGGGTCCAGAATTATTTTTCTGGCAGACCACACAGCGGTCTGCTACCAGCTGGGCATGTTTTTTAAATCCTCAACCCCACCAGCTTTTCTGGAACCGTGCCGTCATCTGTTGTGAGGCCAAGTGTCCCCCACGAGTGGATCTGTTGGGCTAAAAAAGGCATAAGCACTTGTGGCGCGACTGGCTTGTCGGTAACTCTTTGTCTCCAGACACCATCTTCACATAGCTTAATTCCTGCCTCAATCCATGTCCATTTTTCCTCTCGGGAGCACTCGCCTTGCATTGTTTGAAGGTCTCGTGTCAGAGTCCTGAGTGCTTTCAATCTGCACATCTGTGTTGGTTCTTCTGGGGGAATGCCCTGTGAGGCGGCATCTTTAGCTGCCTGGTCGGCTAGGGCATTTCCCTGTGCTTCTGTGGTATTTTCCTTGGTATGAGCCTTACACTTCAGGATGGACACTAGTAAGTCTCGGACTTCTTTTCCATTTCGGATAGGTGTACCAACAGCAGTGAGGAATCCTCTTTTCCGCCATAACAGACCAAAGTCGTGAGCGACTCCAAAAGCATAACGCGAATCTGTGTAGACATTAGCTGTCTGTCCTCTGCTATTTGACATGCTTCTGACAGGGCCCATAACTCGGCCTGTTGTGCTGACGTTCCTGAGGGTAAACATCCTTTTGCCATTACCTCATATAAGGTTGTAACTGCCCATCCTGCTTTTCTGGTACCATTGTCAACAAAGGAGGAACCATCTGTAAACAGGATGAGGTCTGGGTTGTGCAGAGGCTCCTCTGCTGCTAAGGCTGCTTCTTCTGTTTCTTTTAAAATCTCCATGCAGTCATGCTCTTCACATTCTCCCCCCTCTTGCTCCCTCGATTCTGACATTGGGAACATAGTTGTGGGATTAACCGGGCTGGCCCGGACGATATGGAGATTAGGAGCTTCCAAAACTGCTGTCCAGCAGGTCCATCTAGCTGCCGTCACCTGAGACATTCTATTCATAGAAAGCAAAGCATGTACGGTGTGGGGACACTTGACAATCAGCTTTTGGTTGAGGTCTAGACCCGCAGTGATCATTACCGCTCAACATGTAGCTTCCATGGCCCTTAGGCAACTTCCCCATCCGAGGGCTACCGCATCCAGTTTTGCCGAATAATAGCCAATCGGTCTTTGCCGATCCCCATGTTCTTGTGTCAGTATAGCTGTCATACATCCTTCTTTCTCATGGACAAACAGGGTAAATGGCTTACCACTGTCGGGGATTCCCAGAGCCGGTGCCGAACACCAAGCCTTTTTCAAACTCAGGAAGGCCTCTTGCTGTTCCTTAGTGAGGGTGATGGCTTCTTTTGAGGCACGTTTCCCCTTTAAGATATCATTCAATGGCTGAGCAAGCTGTGTGAAGGAGTCAATCCAATTTCTGTTAAAGTTACACAATCCAAAAAAAGACCTTAGTTCCTGAATAGTGGTGGGTTTTTTAGCAGCCCGAATGGCTGCAGTTCTAACCTGGGTAAGTTCTCTCTTTCCTTGTGAAATCTTTTGTCCCAGGTATACAACCTCTTCTTGGGATATTTGTGCTTTGTCGATGCTGGCTTTATGTCCTTTCAGCCAAAGGTGGTCCAGCAAAGCTCGTAAATCTTGTTCATGCTGTTCTTCCGTGTTTGAAGCTAGCAGGATATCGTCTACATATTGGATGACTGTGGATGACAGGGGAGGTAATTCTCGCAAATGGCTTTGTAAAGCCATGTGGAATACCATAGGGCTGTTGTGGAAACCCTGCAGTAACCGGGTCCAAGTATACTGTTGTCCTTGGACAGTGAAAGCAAACCACTGTCGAACCTCCGGTGCCAGAGGCACCGACCAAAATCCGTTGGCCATATCGATAACCAAGAAATATTTATGTTCCGGTTTGAGGGCATTAAAAATGGTGGAGGGATCTGAGACCAAAGGAGCTTTTTGATCAATACACTGGTTAGCTTTCCTATAATCGACAGTCAAACGCCAAGTCTCATTAGATTTCTGTACTGGCCAAACAGGGCTATTGGAGGAGCTATGCATTTTAATAAGCACCCCTTGTTTCTCCAATTGCTGAATAACCGGTAAGATTCCCGCGATGGCAGTTGGACTGATGGGATACTGTTTAGTGCATGGAAGCTTGGTCCCAGTAAATGACACAGGCTCCATCTGGAGTAGGCCACAATCGTTCTTATCTTTAGCCCATATCGGGTGTTCCTTCAATTCTTCTTTCTTCAAAGTTCTAATTGACCATGTCACCCGACCATCCTCAAAATGCAACGATGAATCTATTTGGATTAGAACGTCCATTCCCAAAAGGAGTTGATCTACTGGGCCTATCCAGACCGGCGTTGTTAGTTCATGTGGACCCAGCCCTATAAGTACCAGTGTTGTCCTTTTAATTTCAATTTATGGCCCCCAACTCCATAGGTTGTACGTGCCCTACCATCCAACGACAAAAAGTCTCCATATTGTAGGGGTAAGCATGTTAATTCCACCCTTGTGTCTAAAAGACAGTCCACATCCTTATCGCCCACCCTCACAGTTATATTTCGCCCATCTCCCCTTTGTTGTATTAGTGCGAGGAGGTGGACCAGGGTGGGCTCTAATTGTTTTTTACTATCCCAAGTAACTCCTTCTGTTGTTGTATTGTCAGTCGCTTAAATGCTTCTATGAGGTCGTTATCTTGTGACAAGCCTGGTTTGTTGGCTGAATTGTATCCCTGGCTGCGTCCTCTTCCCCGGCCTTGCTGTTTTGCCCTGCACGTCTTGGCCCAGTGACCTTCTTTTCCACAATAATGACATTTTCCGGGTAATTTTCCTAATGACTGTTTATCGGAATCCTAGGATTTCCATCCCATAGCCTGTACAGCTCGGACTTTACTCCCATATCCCGATCTAATTGGTTACATCGATCCACCAATGCTGCAAAGGTAGTTCCTCTACCTTCCCAGTCCGGTAACACTACCTTAAGCATTTTGGACAGTTCTAGCTTTAGACCTGCCACGAAAGCTGCTTTCAGGGGTCCAAACACTTGTTCATCCATTTCCTCATCCGTATTATTCATACCCGAATGTTCTAGCCATGTGCATCTAAACCGCTCGTCATACTCCAGGATTTCCTCTGTTCCTTTCTGTTGGCAGGCTGCAATTTTTCCCCAGTCTGTCTTGGCTGGACTGAAGGCTTGCAGCCAGTGTTTAATCGCCTCCCATCCTACATTTAATTCTTGCTCATCCTGCCCCAAAGCTTCTTCTACCTTGTCGTGCAATTTTCTTCCTTGTGTTTTTGGCACCATTATGGTCAAAATTTGCACTCCGTCCCAGGGATGAAGTTGATATATATTTCTTAAGCGGTCCAATTGGTCCCACATTTTCACTCCCCCTTTCTTTGCATTGGGCAATTCCTTGGACCATTTATCAATTTTCTCTGGGTCTGCCGGATCATGAAATAAGTATTCTGCATACACCCTTTTCCTCGTTTTTTTGGTTCCGCCCTCATCCGCAGTCTCTTCTGATTTGACTACAACTCGTCTTTTTTTAAATGGGGCAAAGCGCACCCCTAATTCTTCATCATCCTCCGACCCTGTATCGTCAGAGGATTCAGAATCCGTATCTATTCCTTGGTCGTGTCTTCGGGTTTGCGCTTTTAATTTATCCAAACATGGGTATCCTGGGAATTGACCGATACATTTTTCTTTTCCTATTACTGTCTCTTGCCCTAATGATTTTTTCCATTCTTTAATTTCACCTTTAAGATCTTTAACTTCCATTTCCGACTTTTCAAGTTCAAATCTTTTCTGTCGCAGCTGTGCACAAACAGCTTGCAATTGGTCCTTTGTACCTGTCAGTTCTCGATCATGTTGGGAACACATTATAATTTCATTCTGCTTTCGGATCTGTCCCATAACGGCTAGGGACCATCTAGTTCGCTCTTTATTTTTCATACAGGTCGTTTTTCCCCAGACCCTTTTAATCTCGTCCAAGGACCATTGTCCTTTGGAGGTACCGTACTTTTGTTCGATCTTAATACAGGTTTTAGATAAGTTGAATTGTTGCTCTATGTATTCTTTCAACTGTTGGAGGATTTCATCTATCGAAACCTCAGGTGGTGCCTGCCCGCCTTTAACAGTTGTAGGCAATTCTTTGCTCTTATCTCCTGCTGCCATAATACTGATTTCTTTACTGGGGTCTCGAGTCATAGGCTTTCCAGCCGATCAGTGGGTCAGTGATTAATTAACTAACACACCACCGAAGTTAGACGTCTATGGAACCTCGAGCCGACTACCAACCTGAGGGTTCGCAAACCGGAGGCTTTCGGAATCGCGTAGAATGAGAGGCGAATTTAGACTTTTGACCGAGGACTTTTATAAAGAGGAGTCCTTACCTCAGTATGTAGGTCCGATGTCCAAAATTCAGTTTCTTCCCTCAGCGATCCTGTTCGTGACGCCAAAATTGTTAGATCTCTTAATTCCCAATGAAATACGAACTCCGGTTGTAGTTTTAATGTAACTTTATTCTGGCAGCAGCAACAAGCTTCTGGCTTTAAGCCAGGCCTTTGTCCTTCTGAGACCACATGGCCAAAATGGCTGTACTTATACCTGGTTCAATTTACAGAAAAGAACTCGCTTTCTTTGACCTTATTGGCTCAATTGATAGTCTTTTAACCTTTAATTGGCTCGCTACCCAAGGTCCTAAAATGTCAAGTTGATTGATGACTTAATGCAATGTAGTATGTGTTCTTTCAAAACTGCAGCCAGGCTGCAGAGCTTGAATTCTCTATCAAAGGCAAATGGTATGTTGGCCTTCATAGCTAGGGGATTTGAGTATAGGAGCAGGAAGGTCTTACTGCAGTTGTACAGGGCCTTGGTGAGGCCTCATCTGGAATATTGTGTTCAGTTTTGGTCTCCTAATCTGAGGAAGGATGTTCTTGCTATTGAGGGAGTGCAGCAAAGGTTCACCAGACTGATTCCCGGGATGGCAGGACTGACATAAAAGGAGAGACTGGATCAACTGGGCCTTTATACATTGGAGTTTAGAAGGATGAGAGGGGATCTCATAGAAACATTTACGATTCTGACGGGACGGGACAGGTTAGATGCGGGTAGAATGTTCCCGATGTTGGGGAAGTCCAGAACTAGGGGACACAGTCTTAGGATAAGGGGTAAGCCATTTAGGACTGAGATGAGGAGAAACTTCTTCACTCAGAGAGTTGTTAACCTGTGGATTTCCCTGCCGCAGAGAGTTGTTGATGCCAGTTCATTGGATATATTCAAGAGGGAGTTAGATATGGCCCTTACGACTAAGGGGATCAAGGGGTATGGAGAGAAAGCAGGAAAGGGGTACTGAGGGAATGATCAGCCATGATCTTTTTGAATGGTGGTGCAGACTCGAAGGGCCAAATGGCTTACTCCTGCACCTATATTCTATGTTTCTATGTTTCTATGTTTTCTGCTTGGTTGCGATTTGGGCAATGCTGTTCAAGCTGCATTTGTTGCCCATCTCGAGTTGCCCGCAAATTGGGCAGGTGGGATTGCTCCTTGAATTGCAGTGGTTATGCTGATGGTGCTCCCACAACTGTTAGGTAGGAAATTAGAATCTGCCCCAATAACGATGAATTAACGGAGATATATGTCCAAGTCAGGATGGTGCGTGACGTGGCGGGGAATTTGGAATCGATGATGTTCCTGCTCCATTGTTGGTCATGTTCTCCTCGCTGGTAGAGATTGCAGGAAAGGGATGTGCTGTCGTAGACATCTTGGTGATTTTCCACAGTGCATCCTCTCGATCTTACCCACTGCAGTCAATGTGCCGATGGTACTGAATTCATTGGCGGGGCACCAATCAAGTGAACCGCCCTGTGCTGGAAGGTATCGAGCTTCTTGAGTGTAGTTGTTACTCTACCCATCCAAGTGAGTAGTGGATACTCCTTCACAATCCTGACTTGAATCTCGATGGTGATTAACTACTGAATTTAAGGCTTCTGTGGAACCTCCACAGTTCACCTGCACCTCTCTCCCTCCCTCTCCCCAAGTTTTTCTCTCCCTCCCTCCCTCTCCCCAAGTCTCTCTCTCTTTCTCTCTCTCTCTCCCTCGCCCCAAGACCCTCTCTCTCTCTCGCCCCAAGACCCTCTCTCTCTCTCCCTCTCTCTCTCCCTCTCCCCAAGAGGCTCTTAGGGGCAGGAGGTGAGCTGCTTGTCGCAGAGTACCCAGATTCTGCCCTTGTAGACATGTTGTTGGTATGACTGGTCTAGTTAAGCTTCTGGTCATTTCTGCCCCCAAGAATGTTAAAGATGGGGGACTCAGTAATGGTGGTGCCAGTTTGGCTGGGCTTTCTCATGTTCAAAATTGTCATTACCTGGCACTTATGTGGCACAAATATTTCCTGCCACTTGTCAGCCCAAACCTGGATTTTACCCAGGTAAGCCTTGCTTCATTATCAGAGGAGTTGTGAATGAAGCTGAACATTTTGGAATCGTCAGTGAACAGCCCCACTCCTGACCTTATGGCATAGGGAAGATCATTGATGAAGCAGCTGAAGATGGCTGGACTGAGGATATAGTGATGCCCTAAGGCTGTGATAACAGGCCTCCAACAACCGCAACCATCTTCCTCTGTGTTAGGTATGACCGCATCCACTGGCAGCTATTCCATTTAATCCCTGTTGACCTTGGTTTTCTCGGCCTCCCTGGTTCATACTTGGTTCAATGCTGTCTTGGTGCATCTCTGGCATTCAGCTCTTGCATCCATAATATGGATTTTTTGGGTTTGGGTTATCACTAAAGCCAAATTAAGAGCACTGTGACATATTATTGCTGCATTTAAAACTATATTTCTGATTTTTGTAACTCACTCAAACCATTTAGTGAATGAATAAAGAAATGTTATCCAAAAGTGTATTTCTTTCCACTGACTAGAAGCTGACATTACATGGAAAAGAATGGGAGAATGTAAGAATATAAGATCATAAGAATTCAGAGCAGGAGTAGGCCATACAGCCTGCTCCACCATTCAATAAGATCATGGCTGATCATTGACCTCAACTCCACATTCCCGCCCGATCTCCATATCCCTTGATTCCCCTAGACTCCAAAAATCGACCTATCTCAGCCTTGAATATTCAGAGACCCAGCATTCACAGCCCTCTGGGGCAGAGAATTCCAAAGATTCACAACCCTTTGAGTGAAGAAATTCCTCCTCATCTCAGTCTTAAATGGCCTATCCTTTGTCCTGAGACTGTGCCCCGAGTTCTAGACACTCCAGCAAGGGGGAAACAACCTCTCAGCATCTACCCTATCAGTCCCCATCAGAATCTTATATGTTTCAATGAGATCACTTCTCATTCTTCTAAACTCCAGAGAGTATAGGCCTATTCTACACAATCTCTCATCATAAGACAGCCCTCTCATCCGAGGAAGGGGTAAAGGTTTGAAATCAAAGCTTTGTGACAGCTTGAATTTAATCAGATTCCGCTCATGCCAGATTTGTACCCAAGTCAATTTAACTGAATGGATTGAAGTCGGTGATAAGTTTATTGTTTTCATTCTCTTCTGTAACTATCATCTCTTTGTGAGTAGTAAATAGCAAACAGTTTACAATTCCATCCCATCTAAATTTCAGTTAATCTTAAAATATTGCAACTTTCTCTGTTGTTAAAACATTTTCACTAATTCGTTCTTTTTACAGCGTTTTGTTCACATTTTCAGATGTTCATTAAATGCTTCCTGTCTGGCATAAAAATAAAAAAGGGAAGGTGGCTCAACCGTGGCTATCAAGGGAAATCAGGGATAGTATTAAAGCCAAGGAAGTGGCATACAAATTGGCCAGAAATAGCAGTGAACCTGGGGACTGGGAGAAATTTAGAACTCAGCAGAGGAGGACAAAGGGTTTGATTAGGGCAGGGAAAATGGAGTATGAGAAGAAGCTTGCAGGGAACATTAAGACGGATTGCAAAAGTTTCTATAGATATGTAAAGAGAAAAAGGTTAGTAAAGACAAACGTAGGTCCTCTGCAGTCAGAATCAGGGGAAGTCATAACGGGGAACAAAGAAATGGCGGACCAATTGAACATATACTTTGGTTCGGTATTCACGAAGGAGGACACGAACAACCTTCCGGTTATAAAAGGGGTCGGGGGGTCTAGTAAGGAGGAGGAACTGAGGGAAATCCTTATTAGCCGGGAAATTGTGTTGGGGAAATTGATGGGATTGAAGGCCGAAAAATCCCCAGGGCCTGATGGACTGCATCCCAGAGTACTTAAGGAGGTGGCCTTGGAAATAGTGGATGCGTTGACAGTCATTTTCCAACATTCCATTGACTCTGGATCAGTTCCTATGGAGTGGAGGGTAGCCAATGTAACCCCACTTTTTAAAAAAGGAGGGAGAGAGAAAACAGGGAATTATAGACCGGTCAGCCTGACATCGGTAGTGGGTAAAATGATGGAATCAATTATTAAGGATGTCATAGCAGTGCATTTGGAAAGAGGTGACATGATAGGTCCAAGTCAGCATGGATTTGTGAAAGGGAAATCATGCTTGACAATTCTTCTGGAATTTTTTGAGGATGTTTCCAGTAGAGTGGATAAGGGAGAACCAGTTGATGTGGTATATTTGGACTTTCAGAAGGCGTTCGACAAGGTCCCACACAAGAGATTGATGTGCAAAGTTAGAGCACATGGGATTGGGGGTAGTGTACTGATATGGATTGAGAACTGGTTGTCAGACAGGAAGCAAAGAGTAGGAGTAAATGGGTACTTTTCAGAATGGCAGGCAGTGACTAGTGGGGTACCGCAAGGTTCTGTGCTGGGGCCCCAGCTGTTTACACTGTACATTAATGATTTAGATGAGGGGATTAAATGTAGTATCTCCAAATTTGCGGATGACACTAAGTTGGGTGGCAGTGTGAGCTGCGAGGAGGATGCTGTGAGGCTGCAGAGCGACTTGGATAGGTTAGGTGAGTGGGCAAATGCATGGCAGATGAAGTATAATGTGGATAAATGTGAGGTTATCCACTTTGGTGGTAAAAACAGAGAGACAGACTATTATCTGAATGGTGACAGATTAGGAAAAGGGGAGGTGCAAAGAGACCTGGGTGTCATGGTACATCAGTCATTGAAGGTTGGCATGCAGGTGCAGCAGGCGGTTAAGAAAGCAAATGGCATGTTGGCCTTCATAGCAAGGGGATTTGAGTACAGGGGCAGGGAGGTGTTGCTCCAGTTGTACAGGGCATTGGTGAGGCCACACCTGGAGTATTGTGTACAGTTTTGGTCTCCTAACCTGAGGAAGGACATTCTTGCTATTGAGGGAGTGCAGCGAAGGTTCACCAGACTGATTCCCGGGATGGCGGGACTGACCTATCAAGAAAGACTGGATCAACTGGGCTTGTATTCACTGGAGTTCAGAAGAATGAGAGGGGACCTCATAGAAACATTTAAAATTCTGACGGGGTTAGACAGGTTAGATGCAGGAAGAATGTTCCCAATGTTGGGGAAGTCCAGAACCAGAGGTCACAGTCTAAGGATAAGGGGTAAGCCATTTAGGACCGAGATGCGGAGGAACTTCTTCACCCAGAGAATGGTGAACCTGTGGAATTCTCTGCCACAGAAAGTTGTTGAGGCCAATTCACTAAATATATTCAAAAAGGAGTTAGATGAGGTCCTTACTACTAGGGGGATCAAGGGGTATGGCGAGAAAGCAGGAATGGGGTACTGAAGTTGAATGTTCAGCCATGAACTCATTGAATGGCAGTGCAGGCTAGAAGGGCCGAATGGCCTACTCCTGCACCTATTTTCTATGTTTCTATGTTTCTATGTTTCTTATTGATTCATTCAAGAAGAGAGAGAGTGAAAAACAGAATCCTCCATGTCTTCAAAATCAATACTAACGCAGGGTGAGAGCTTACTGCTCACTGTAAAATGCCCCACCGAGCAAGCAAAATAAGACCAAATGAAACTCACAGAAAGTGGACTTTATGTTAAAAGTACAACAAACCATTTTTATAGTGTTGTCTTTGGGATCCTGCTCAAAGTATTTTATAGCAATTAAGTGTCATAGAGAGTATGGATTTCCAGGGATTCTCTATTACAATAACAACAACTTGTATTTATATAGCGCTTCTAACATAGTGAAACGTCCCAATGAGCTTCACAGGAGTATTATGAGATTTTAAAAATTGGCACCGAGCCACATAAATAGAAATGAGCACAAGTGACCGCTTTGCACTATATTAATAAATGACATAGATGAAGAAATAGAGAATCATATATCCAAGTTTGCTGACAAGGTTGCCCGGCAATGCTGCAGGGGGCGGAACCGAAGGTCAGGTCCGGGGTGCTACCGGGGCGATGCACACGGGTGAAGGAGATCGGGGCACAATGCCCTACCGCCACCGCAAACCTTCCGCCGAATTTAGTGGGAGTCGATCATCTCGCCATGCTCGGTCAGTAAGTGGTGAGCGTCCCATTATTGCCCCCGGAAGCGATAATGGGAGGTGCTAAGGAGGCCAATTTCTAGGCCATAGACTGTGTAACTCCAACAAATCAGAGGAGGTGCAAATCGGAGCAGGACGTATTTTGGAAACTGTTCTTCCAACTCCCCGCTTGCCCCCTCCATTTCCAGGGTTTCCTACCAGAAAGAAGTGCGAATGAATTATACTGGCATGCAAATGGCAGGCATAAAGAACTTGCACTTACAGTACATAGCGCCTTTCATTTCACATCCACACGACATCCCAAAGCACTTTACAGTCAATTGAGTAATTTTAAAGTGTAGTCACTGTTGTAATGTAGTAAACACGGCAGCCAATTTACACACAGCAAGGTCCCACAAACAGCAGTGAGATAATGACAGATCATCTGCTTTTTTTAATGATGTTGGTTGAGGGATAAATATTGTCCAGGGTACCAGGGAGAATTCCCCAGCTCTTCTTCAAAATTGTGCCGTGGGATCTTCTATGTCCACCTGAGAGGGCAGACGGAGACTCGGTTTAATGTCTCGTCCATAAGGTGGTATTTCCAACAATGCAGCACTCCCTCAGTACTGCCCTGAACTGGCATACGTCATCCAATGTAGTTCTCATTATTTGTATCCTAGCAATGCTGAGTGCGAGAAACACTGGTGCATTTCTGTCGTCCAAGATATCTATGACAGTGGGGTGGGGTGGAATTTAGAATTAAAAGGTAAACTTCAGCTGGGCAATGATCACATAGAGTAAGGCGATTACATTATTTCTTTAACAAAAATGTTTTACTTCTTGGGTCAGCAAAGAGGCAGCTGACCATTCTTTGCTGCAGCAGGTCAGCAGGTCTCGGAGGCTTTTCACCACCCTCCCTGCCCACCACCACACCTCCTCTCGAAGTGGACTCTCCGATGGATGGGAATCACACAGGGAGCCCACCCAAAACATTACTGTGACCCCAGAAAATCAGCGGGGGTCAATGGTGGCCCATTGCAGTGGGCAGGTCACCAGCCTCAGAGATGCATCAGGATCTGACCAAGGAACAAAATTCTGACCTTACATTTTGATGTTTGATGCAAATAAGACAGAGTGCAAGAGAGAGAAAGAACAAAATACCACAGCTTTTTGCAAATCAAACTTCCTGAAGTGGATAGACAGCGAGTGGTTATGATCTGGAATGCACTGCTTGAAAGGGTGGTGGAGGCAGACTCAATCACTGCTTTCAAAAGGGAGTTGGATATCTACCTGAAGAAAAAATATTTGCAGGGCTACAAGGAAAGGGCGGGGCAGTGGGACTAGCTGAGAGTCGGCATGGGCTCGACGGGCCGAATGGCTTTCTTTTACCTGCTGTAACTATTCTATGCGACTCTATGTCAGGGTTTTATTCAACGGGGACAATTTTGAAATTTTTGCATCCTGTTTAAAGTTTAGAATTCTGATTGTCAAAGTTCACACTCCTAACTTCATCATTCATTTGTTTTATGATAATCTTAAATTTATGCCCTCTGTTACTGTCTCGCCCACCAGTAGATATCGTTTTTCACGATTTACCTGATGTGAACCCCTCATTATTTTGAACACGTCTATCAAATCTTCACTTAGTCTTCTTTTTTCTAACAAAGAGAACCTCACTTTCTCTAGTTGGTCCTCTCAACCATGTTGTCTCAAAGAGCAGTAACTTATTACCTCTGTGAAACTCTTTGGGATGGATTTTCGAGAGCTTTATGACTGGGTTTTCGCCGCGATTTGACCCTCCACGATGAAAACCCAGTCACAAAGCCTGGGCGGGATCCTCGGGTACCTATTTGCAGCGACGCTTCCAAGTACTGCCGGGGAGAGGTGCGCCAACGTGCGACGTGGATTGCATTTGCGATCGACTTTCGGCTCTCTCCCAACCCGCACTCCGCGCCCACAATAACGGCATGTCAAACCGGTGCAGCCCTGCCAGCAGCGGTAAGTATGAAAACCTGCAAAATAGTTAAGTTAAAGTTTTTATTTTTTACTTTTTGTGCTGCAATTACTTTGTTCGGGGTCTTGTAAATGTTTTCAGAATGTTTTTTGGAATTTTATTTTTCCTCTCCCAAGGCCTCTCTCGCAGCACAAACAACTCCAGACTAAAGTTGCTGAAATTCGCGTTTTGCACCACGAATGCTTGTGCAACGTTTCTCAAACAGATGCACCCCCGGTGCAGACATAAAGGCCGAAAATTCGGCCTCAAAATGGTAGTGCAGCGAAAATGGTAAATTTCATGTATCGCTACCATTTTCGCCGTTTGTCTTTATACCTATCCCTTTCAATTGTCTACCTTTCCTTTCCCAAGGTGATTTCCACAGCCTTGCTCATTTGGCTCAGTTATCTATCTATGTATCTATGTATCTATCTATCTATCTATCTATCTTTCTATCTATTTCCAACATTACAATAGTAATTGCATTCCAAAAGTACTTCATTGGCTGTAAAGTGTTTTCAAACGCCCGGTGGTTGTAAATGGCACTATATAAATGCAAGTCTTTCTTTCTTTCTATCTGTTTTTCTTGAGTTGGAGGTGAGTTTATCAATTATTATTGTCACCTTTCTCAGTACCAATTATGTTAGCAAATTCAGTTTGTTCTTTCTTTATTACATATAAAATTATTTATAGTGGGTACTACTGTTTTGGCAGTTCTCACTGAATCAAGGGAAGTGCTTCGGGGAACAGTGAACATACTGTTCTGAGCTGGTGCACCAGGCATGGGTGTTTGTCTGTAGTAATTAAACAGGAAACAATATGGATTGATTTTGTGGATTTGACTGATGCCTTTAAAAACACCCCTGAAAAGTGATGCTCCAGATCCAACTAACAGATTGCCTTTCACTGAAAATGAAGATAATTTATGTGTCAGGATATATCATTGCATTTGCGCGGATCTAATTGGGCGCAATTATTTCAGCAGAATTACATGCTTAGATGAAATTGTACATGTTTATGGAACAAAGGAAAACATAAAATTGGAAGAAGCTGGAGAGAAAAAGCAATAATCATTCTGCCATTATAAATAATTATTACCAAGTATTGTTTCCCCTGCAGGATGCCGTAATTTGTAGAAATTGTATAGAATAAGTCTAAATTGCTAAGAATGTTAAAGGTATAATGCGAGTGTTTCAGGTCCGTTTTTGTTCAAAGGTTCTTCCCCTCTTTTTTTCTGCCACTTTTCTCCCCTATTCCTTCGCTCCTGGAGATGTGCACTCCTTTCTGGTGTTCGGTGTGTTTTTAACACGAGAACAAATATACAATAAGGGCTCAAGTATTTTAATAATTATTTATCTTCCCCATATCTGTTTCAGGTCAGAAAAACCCCCACTAAAAATATAGGCAAATGAATTTTACTTCTGACTGCCCTTGTACTGGTAGTTTTTTGTTTTCTTACTTCCTGCACCAATATAAAGTGATTCATCTCTGGAAATGCAGCAATTTGCTGCATCAATCAATTTTGCCAGTTTTTTTCTCCATGTTAGGCAAAATGTTTATCTCTCTTCCTGTAACTGCCTCTGTTTTGCTCCCACTCTGATTTTTTCTGTCGCTCACTGTCTTTCTGTTTGGCTTCCACTTTCTGTCTCTATTTCTCTCTCTCTCTAATATATTTGCCTCTTTGTTATTTGTGTATCTCTGTGTTGGTCTAGAGCTCGCTTTTTGTCTCTGCGATATGTCTCCTGTATGCCTGTTACAAGTTTTTTGTCTTTTCCTCTGTATCTTTTTTTTTCTTTCTCTATGGCCCCTTTTTTCCACTTGCTGGATTTTTGGTGCCCGAGCATGTTAATGTATGATTTTTTTTGTGTACGTTTGCACCAGAAAAAAAAAAATCGGGATTTTCGCCAAAGAAATATTTGAATTTGGCACAGCGCGCTCCGACGTTAGTCTGGGGGGCAGAGTTTCAAGTCTGCGCTAAAAACTCTCTGGGCATGCGCGAAATCTGAAGTAGCCAGGGCAATTAGAGATGTTGAAGCAAGCTGAAGCCCGCTCCCCCGAAAGGACTGCTACCCCACCACTGCCAAAAGGGCCACAAAAGACTTCTCCCCCCACTGGACCCGGTTGGATCTGCTGCCACCGCTCCCTCCGACTGGGCCCACGCCCACTGCTCCCCCCACCCCGGGCTGGACCCGCTGCAATCACTGACTGAATGGCCCTCCTACTCCCAAACTTCAACTCACAGGGAGAGCTGGGAGGCGGGGGGCATTTGGCCCAGAATTGTAGCGGGTCCAGCCAATGGGGAGCAGTCCTTTCGGCCTGGGACTGCAGCGGGGGGGGCAGTCCTTTCGGCCCGGAAATCTTCTTCCCTTGCTCCGAAAAGAGTTCCCTGTGGAAAAAAAAAGGTATTTTATTGTGTATTCTTATTGCCCCACTCCTGTCCTCTTGTGCGCTGTGCTGATTCCTTAAGTTAACATATGTTTTTGGGCAGTGTGCGCCGCACTGAAAAAAATCGTACTCGACCAAAATCAATTAAGTCCACAAAAACGGCACCCGTTTTGACTCGGGTCGGTGCCAAAAATTTTTTGAACTGGCGCACATGGTCAGCACCGACATTCAAACGTTGCCGAAAGTTGGAAAGTGAGTATTTCTCGCTAAAAAACATTTGGACACCAAAAAACGATGCACAATCGTGATGAAAATAGGGCCCTATATCTTTCTTTCTGCAAGTCTGACAGTTTATATGCTTCGAACATAATTTTTCACCCTTTCTATGTTTCTGATTTTTTCTTTCTGTATGTTTTACACTCTTTCTTTTTCCTGATCCCTGTAATTGAGACCTTGGAGGCATACAAAACTCTACTAGCCACAGACAGGATCTTGTCTCGTTCTAGAATTTGGTAGGTGTGCAAGGGAGTTTAAGGTCAGGACATTGGGTTGGGATGTACTTGGAAGTTTGAACCTGGTCTTGAGCTGGGATGAAGTAGAATGCCAGAGCCTAGGACTTGGAAGTAGAAGTGAGGGTGCAGCTGATATGGGAGGGAGTGCGGAAATAGTTAGGTCAGGAACGGATGTTGTATAAATATTCAATATCAATAAATATTGTGAATTACAAACTTGAAACATTACAAGATATGTGTTACAGTTTGAGCTTCGTCTCAACATTTCTGTTCTGTATTCATGATAACAAGACGGTTTCTGTAAGCAAATGGAGTCTCCTTTGGCCTGAAACCTGCATCTTCGTATGTGATACATGTAATATAACGTGTCCAGAATTAACAATATGGGCCCCTGCCATTGGTGAAATTGCACAAAGCCAGCACCATCCACCACAGTGGGCTGCGCTGATCATCATTGCTTTGGTTCTGTTTCTTAGCTCCAGTTTTGTTCTACTAACTGCACAGGCTTTTGATGCATTAACTTTAAATCGTGCCTCAGCAGTGCAATGATGCAAAAACTTCTAGTTCTTTCCCAATTATCCAACATCGATACCCTAGCCACAATTTGCCAAGGGTACATCCTTCGTCCAAAAGATACTACGATTGCAGGCATTGTTGCCCCTTATCACATTAGCTGTAACCGTATCAGTGTGTCATACAAGCCTTCTGTTGGATGCTCATCACTGTGATCTATGTTCCATGAGTACCTGCCACCATGCAGCTTCTGACAATCTTGCGTCCAGTGGCACCATTTAATCTCCCTGACTGTGTCCTCATACTGTCTATCTCAAACTAACTCTTCGTCCTACTTTGTTCCAGCTTTAACATTTGATATTCCTAGATTCGTGCCTCCATGCTCAGTTGGGCTGTACAGTTGCTGCTTCATGAGGTGCCGGATAATCAATTCATATGGTTAATCGCCGGCTTGTCAATTGTAGTGGGACCTCTACCTTCCCATCCACTTGTCAACTCCATTGACACCTGTTAAACTGAAAAATTGTCAGTTCCTTTGTCAATCTGACTTAAATCGTTTAGACCAACTTCCATAAATTGTACTCTTAATATAAACCCACACACTTTCTTATAGGCTGTTTCATTTTTCCCCTGTAACCACAATTTCATTGCCGCGGATTTTGCAATAAGTCGCAAAGTGACGCCGTTTCCCGCTGACCTCGAAGAAAGTGGCCCACAAACTTTAGCAGGCTCAGTGATGTTGATTTCATCTTTCCCTACGTTAATTTCATTCTGGAACCAATTAGAGAGGATCTCTGGCGTCCAGCAACAGTGATAGGATCAAGAAAGCTAAGCAACCAATCACATTCATGAATTCTCACAGATAGCAAATCAGGAAGTAAAAAGCAGGTTTTATCATTCACTTACTGTAATTTTACAGAAAGCGAAATAAAGATTATAGGCTAGAACTTCCACTTTTTTTGCATGCTTCACGCCCATTTTCCGCTGAAATGATGTTTAACGCCCATATATAGAAGCAAAGAAACATAGAAAATAGGTGCAGGAGGAGGCCATTCGGCCCTTCGAGCCTGCACCACCATTCAATAAGATCATACCTGATCATTCACCTCAGTACCCCTTTCCTGCTTTCTCTCCATACCCCTTGATCCCTTTAGCCATAAGGGCCATATCTAACTCCCTCTTGAATATATCCAATAAACTGGCATTAACAACTCTCTGCGGTAGGGAATTCCAGAGGATAACAACTCTCTGAGTGAAGAAATTTCTCCTCATCTCAGTCCTAAATGGCTTACCCCTTATCCTTAGACTATGTCCCCTAGTTCTGAACATCAGGAACATTCTTCCTGCATCTAACTTGTCCAGTCCCGTCAGAATTTTATATGTTTCTATGAAATACCCACTCATCCTTCTAAACTCCAGCGAATACAGGCCCAGTCGATCCAGTCTCTCCTCATATGTCAGTCCTGCCGGGAATAAGTCTGGTGAACCTTCGCTGCACTCCCTCAATAGCAAGAACATCCTTCCTAAGGGTAGGAGACCAAAACTGAACACAATACTCCAGGTGAGGCCTCACTAAAGCCCTGTACAACTGCAGTAAGACATCCCTACTCCTATAATCAAATCCTCTAGCTATGAAGGCCAATATACCATTTGCCTTCTTCACCGCCTGCTGTACCTGCATGCCAACTTTCAATGACTGATGTACCATGATACCCAGGTCTCGTTGCACCTCCCTTTTTCCGAATCTGCTGTTAATCAGATAGTATTCTGTCTTCATGTTTTTGCCACCAAAGTGGATAACCTCACATTTATCCACATTATACTGCATCTGCCATGCGTTTGCCCACTCACCTAACCTGTCCAAGTCACCCTGCAGCCTCTTAGCATCCTCCTCACAGCTCACACCGCCATCCAGCTTAGTGTCATCTGCAAACTTGGAGATATTACACTCAATTCCTTCACCTAAATCATTAATGTATATTGTAAATAGCTGGGGTCCCAGCACTGAGCCCTGCGGCACCCCACTAGTAACTGCCTGCCATTCTGAAAAGGACCCATTTACTCCGACTCTCTGCTTCCTGTCTGCCAACCAGTTCTCTATCCACGTCAGTACATTATCCCCAATACCATGTGCTTTAATTTTGTACACCAATCTCCTGTGTGGGACCTTGTCAAAAGCCTTTTGAAAGTCCAAATACACCACATCCACTGGTTCTCCCTTGTCCACTCTACTAGTTACATCCTCAAAAAATTCAGCAAGATTTATCAAGCAGGATTTCCCTTTCATATATCCATGCTGACTTGGACCGATCCTATCACTGCTTTCCAAATGTGCTGCTATTTCATCCTTAATAATTGATTCCAAACTTTTCCGCACTACTGATGTCAGGCTAACCGGTCTATAATTACCCATTTTCTCTCTCCCTCCATTCTTAAAAAGTGGTGTTACATTAGCTACCCCTCAGTCCATAGGCACTGATCCAGAGTCGATAGACTGTTGGAAAATGATCACCAATGCATCCACTGTTTCTAGGGCCACTTTCTTAAGTACTCTGGGATGCAGCCTATCAGGCCCCGGGGATTTATCGGCCTTCAATCCCATCAATTTCCCTAACATAATTTCCCGCCTAATAAGGATTTTCTTCAGTTCCTCCTTCAGTTCGCCCATTTTGGCACAAAATGGAAACTGACGAGCATTTTTAGGAAACTTATCGGCGAGCGTTACTTTCCCCATGTGCTTAAAACCAGGAAAAAAATATTACTGCCCGCCCACTTTTTTGGGGCGGAATCATCAGAATGGGCGAAATCAACGCCCATAATATCACCCAGCGTTACTTTCCGCACAGAACTAATGCCGAGATTGAATAATACCACCCGCCCACAATTTTTTTTTGTCGTAAAGATCACATTTGGTGAAACTAACGCCCAGGAGATCGCCCAGCGTCAATTTCACCACCTCGCACAGATATCGCCCACAATATCGCTCGCCCAAAAAAACGCCCAGAAAAAGTGGAACTGTTCTGAACGAACGCCAGTGGTGTGGCTGGCATTTTTTAAATCGCAGGTCGCTTCATTCAAAAGGCTGCCTCAACTTCAGGGGAGTTAGCATTGACTCTGGAGTCCTTCTCAGGTGAAGTGAACATCTCAACAGACATATTTTCAGACTCTGGACTATTGGGGGTTTACTTTAGGTGTATTTTAGTGAGGAAATCATTGCTTCTGATCAATCGCTATTATACTTTCAATGCAATGGGGTCACCAAACAATAACTGTGCTTAAGCAGCGCTTCAGATGTCTTGACCACTCAAGAGGGCAGCTACAATATAACCCTGAGCAAGTAGGTAAATTCGTGATAGAGTGCTCGATGCTGTACAACCTGGCTATCAGGAAGGACCAAGAATTGCCAGAAGGCACTGATGCTCCACCTCATGAGAGAGAGGAAGAGGACGACGAGGGGCTGGACGCTGACCTAGGACCAAACAATCAGGCTGGCTATGCAACCATGCCCATGACCCCCTGCAGACCGCAGGAAAGGGCCCATGGTGGCTACATGGCTGGAAGACTCTTACATAAGGAGCTGATATTTGAACGATTTGCCTGAAAGAGCATTGATGTGAGTGACAACACTGACACACTGCTGTGTGTGTGCAGCTCAGACATCAATGGTGCCCATCACCTTGGTGCCAGTTAAAGTTTACGTTGATTGATGTTAAGTTGTATGTTATCCTTTCATGTTAAGGAATCACCAGTGGGTAACAGTGCAGCTATCTGAGACAATGCGCAACAAGGTTATGTTCAATAACAAAAATTTTCTACCAACATTGGTCTGAAATCATAAGTATCACAGGCAATAACACCCAACCCCCGCCCACACCCCACTTTTTCCACCATTGACATCAATCAAATGTTCAACATGTCCAGCAACACAGAATACAAAGGCAAAGCAGGAGGGTGATCCCCTGCCCCCATACATTACAACAAATTGCATACACCCAGATGGAGATAAAACACAGCCATCACCTGCGGACATGCACCTCACTTTCCTTCCCCCCTCCCCTTCTTTTCCCCACCTCTACCCCTTCCCCTCCTTGCTCCACAGTGCCTGGCCGAGGAGCTCCTCAGGCGGTGCCTCATTGGGGGGGATGAAGGCAGATGCGGTCATTGCACGGGTACGGAAGTGGGGGGTGCCGAGGGGGCAACATTCTCTGATGCAGAAGCAGGATCTTGGTCCTTGCCCTCATCTGTCATTTGCAGTGGTGGTGCGGAACATAGGGGTGGAGTGCCGTGCTCTGGAACCATTGAGAGACCTTTGCCAGCAGTGTTCCTGGCTATCGCATCCAGGGACTCCGCCATCCGCGGAATGTACTCGGTCATGGTGGCCAGCTGTCGGGATATGCCCCGCAATGCTTCGATGAGCTGGTCACCAATGTCTACAGTCCTCCTGGACAACTGTGCCATCTCTCCGCTGTCATGTGGTGCATGTGGAACAGACCTGCCACCTCCATGAGACCTCCGCGGGGTCGGCGCCATCCTGGGGACAAATGGGGTGCCCTGTGGCGAGGTGCTTGGGGCTGGTACCTCCAGAGTGGAGGCGGGAATGACCGGAGGACCACTAGATGGCCTTGGGGTGGAATGGCTTCTGGGGCATGATGATGCAGGTTCCTCGAAGTCCGCGCTCTCATCCGTGGAGAACAGACCCAGCAGATTGACGGGTGAGAATCGGAGCTCCTCAGCACCAGATGTAATAGGATCGTCCGGAGAGTCGGGCCCCGCGCCCCCACCTTCTGGCCTCTATGGTCTTGCCTTGGGACGCGCTGGTGGCTGAGCTGCGAAACACAAATGAGATTATTAGAGGAGAAGGGGGTGTTAGGGTCACAAGGTGAGTCCAGCGCTACACACAGCATATGCACGACAAAAGCACCACCGCTCTCAAAATCATCGCAGATATCACATTTCATGGCTATCAACACATTTGCATTCCAATGATTTTATTAGGCCATCATTATTTCTAAGACAATTTTAGAAATGATCTATCATATACGATTGTTCGGATATGAGTGGGTGTGGCATCTATTGAATTTACATCATGCAATGGTGTAAGATTTACTCACGTGGCATCACTTCAGGGGCTGCAGATACGTCCATGGCTGTCCGTGGGTGCTTCCCCACGTGTGCGAGCACCCGCTCCTCCATCCCAGTGATGTCGCTGGGGACTGGTGGCCCCACAACCGTTCGCCTCTGCACAGACCTCATCGTCGATAGCTTCTTCTGTAAAAGGTGACAGGACGACGTGGAATGAGATCATTGTGTGATATCATTGCTAGGTACTGTCACAGAGACTGATACAACACATAACTGACAGATGGAATCATGATTATTATGAAAATCATCATTCTTTACCTAAAGACGTGCACCGTGACCGCAGGCTTTGAGTAAAACATTCCCAGTAAAAGTGCAAGACCTCACATCTGATGATAGTTACTCATGACTGTTACAAATCAAATTATATAAATACATAAGTACATGTAAATCAATGTAATACTTACTCTTGCGGATCCCACAAGGTTGTTCCATCGTTTGCGGCATTGGTTGCCCTCACACACCTCGTTGGTCGCTGACGAGACCACCTCTGCTATCTCGGTCCGTTTCTTCTGGTAGGCCTTTGGGGTGGGCTTCCCACGCTGTCCCTGTGTCAAATCACCCCAGCGTGACTCGACCTCCTGCAGGAGGGAGGCATTTGCCTCGACCAAGAACCTTCTGGCTCTTTTGCGGCCTCCAATGTGCTGCTCTCCCACCTCGCTGCTCTCTCCAGCGTTAGTCTCCACAGCGTGCTGTGATGCCTCCTCCTCTCTCTCCAGTATAGGCTAAATTTGGGCAAATATGTGGCTGGTAACAGCTAATTTTTCTTTCCCTACTTGCTGTGAAGCTCTAAAGTCTCCCTCCTTCCTCCCAAAGCAGCCACACCACACCCAGACTCGTCTTCAGTCCCTCTGAGCTCCCTCTCTCTCTGTCTCCTCTTCTGCACATGTCAAGATGATCCTTGACCTCCTGAATCGTGGGAATCAAGCATTGCTAAGGACGGCCACACTTTATGGCAGAAGGTCAAAAAAATTTAACGCGACCACCCATTTCATATCGCTTGTGGTAATGCCCATTTTCAAAAATGGAGACTAGGTGCTTTGAGAATGGGCGAGAAGCCGATGATCTGATAACTCTTTTTCAATGCCCACGCTGGAAATAACACCCATTTTTGGGCGATAAGCACAAAAGTGGAAGTTCTAGCCCTGAGCCCACAGCCAGATAGGGAATGGAAGACCAGCAGGAAGAGCAGTGCAAGAAAGATAGTGCAGGGGTCCCCTGTGGTCATCCCCCTGCAAAACAGATACACTGCTTTGAGTACTGTTGGGGAGGATGACTCATCAGGGGAGGGCAGCAGCAGCCAAGTTCATGGCACCGTAGGTGGCTCTGCTGCAAAGGAGGGCAGGAAAAAGATTGGGAGCGCGATAGTGATAGGGGATTCGATGGTGAGGGGAATAGATAGGCGTTTCTGCGGACGCAACCGAGACTCCAGGATGGTATGTTGCCTCCCTGGTGCAAGGGTCAAGGATGTCTCGGAGCGGGTGCAGGACATTCTGAAATGGGAGGGAGAACAGCCAGTTGTCGTAGTGCACATTGGTACCAACGACATAGGTAAAAAAAGGGATGAGGTCCTACGAAAAGAATTTAAGGAGCTAGGAGCTAAATTAAAAAGTAGGACCTCAAAAGTAGTAATCTCGGGATTGCTACCAGTGCCACGTGCTAGTCAGAGTAGGAATCGCAGGATAGCTCAGATGAATACGTGGCTTGAGCAATGGTGCAGCAGGGAGGGATTCAAATTCCTGGGACATTGGAACCGGTTCTGGGGGAGGTGGGACCAGTACAATCCGGACGGTCTGCACCTGGGCAGAATTGGAACCAATGTCCTCGGGGGAGTGTTTGCTAGTGCTGTTCGGGAGGAATTAAACTAATATGGCAGGGGGATGGGAACCAATGCAGGGAGATAGAGGGAAACAAAAAGGAGGCAAAAACAAAAGACAGAAAGGAGATGAGGAAAAGTGGAGGGCAGAGAAACCCAAGGCAAAGAACAAAAAGGGCCATTGTACAGCAAAATTCTAAAAGGACAGAGGGTGTTAAAAAAACAAGCCTGAAGGCTTTGTGTCTTAATGCAAGGAGTATCCGCAATAAGGTGGATGAATTAACTGTGCAAATAGATGTTAACAAATATGATGTGATTGGGATTACGGAGGCGTGGCTCCAGGATGATCAGGGCTGGGAACTCAACATCCAGGGGTATTCAACATTCAGGAAGGATAGAATAAAAGGAAAAGGAGGTGGGGTAGCATTGCTGGTTAAGGAGGAGATTAAGGCAATAGTTAGGAAGGACATTAGCTTGGATGATGTGGAATCTATATGGGTAGAGCTGCAGAACACCAAAGGGCAAAAAACGTTAATGGCAGTTGTGTACAGACCTCCAAACAGTAGTAGTGATGTTGGGGAGGGCATCAAACATGAAATTAGGGGTGCGTGCAATAAAGGTGCAGCAGTTATAATGGGTGACTTTAATATGCACATAGATTGGGCTAACCAAACTGGAAGCAATACGGTGGAGGAGGATTTTCTGGAGTGCATAAGGGATGGTTTTTTAGACCAATATGTCGAGGAACCAACTAGGGGGGAGGCCATCTTAGACTGGGTGTTATGTAATGAGAGAGGATTCATTAGCAATCTCGTTGTGCGAGGCCCCTTGGGGAAGAGTGACCATAATATGGTGGAATTCTGCATTGGGATGGAGAATGAAACAGTTAATTCAGAGACCATGGTCCAGAACTTAAAGAAGGCTAACTTTGAAGGTATGAGGCGTGAATTGGCTGGGATGGATTGGCGAATGATACTTAAGGGGTTGACTGTGGATGGGCAATGGCAGACATTTAGAGACCGCATGGATGAATTACAACAATTGTACATTTCTGTCTGGCATAAAAATAAAAAAGGGAAGGTGGCTCAACCGTGGCTATCAAGGGAAATCAGGGATAGTATTAAAGCCAAGGAAGTGGCATACAAATTGGCCAGAAATAGCAGCGAACCTGGGGACTGGGAGAAATTGAGAACTCAGCAGAGGAGGACAAAGGGTTTGATTAGGGCAGGGAAAATGGAGTATGAGAAGAAGCTTGCAGGGAACATTAAGACGGATTGCAAAAGTTTCTATAGATATGTAAAGAGAAAAAGGTTAGTAAAGACAAATGTAGGTCCCCTGCAGTCAGAATCAGGGGAAGTCATAACGGGGAACAAAGAAATGGCGGACCAATTGAACAAGTACTTTGGTTCGGTATTCACGAAGGAGGACACGAACAACCTTCCGGTTATAAAAGGGGTCGGGGGGTCTAGTAAGGAGGAGGAACTGAGGGAAATCCTTATTAACCGGGAAATTGTGTTGGGGAAATTGATGGGATTGAAGGCCGATAAATCCCCAGGGCCTGATGGACTGCATCCCAGAGTACTTAAGGAGGTGGCCTTGGAAATAGTGGATGCGTTGACAGTCATTTTCCAACATTCCATTGACTCTGGATCAGTTCCTATGGAGTGGAGGGTAGCCAATGTAACCCCACTTTTTAAAAAAGGAGGGAGAGAGAAAACAGGGAATTATAGACCGGTCAGCCTGACATCGGTAGTGGGTAAAATGATGGAATCAATTATTAAGGATGTCATAGCAGTGCATTTGGAAAGAGGTGACATGATAGGTCCAAGTCAGCATGGAATTGTGAAAGGGAAATCATGCTTGACAAATCTTCTGGAATTTTTTGAGGATGTTTCCAGTAGAGTGGATAAGGGAGAACCAGTTGATGTGGTATATTTGGACTTTCAGAAGGCGTTCGACAAGGTCCCACACAAGAGATTGATGTGCAAAGTTAGAGCACATGGGATTGGGGGTAGTGTACTGACATGGATTGAGAACTGGTTGTCAGGCAGGAAGCAAAGAGTAGGAGTAAATGGGTACTTTTCGGAATGGCAGGCAGTGACTAGTGGGGTACCGCAAGGTTCTGTGCTGGGGCCCCAGCTGTTTACACTGTACATTAATGATTTAGATGAGGGGATTAAATGTAGTATCTCCAAATTTGCGGATGACACTAAGTTGGGTGGCAGTGTGAGCTGCGAGGAGGATGCTGTGAGGCTGCAGAGCGACTTGGATAGGTTAGGTGAGTGGGCAAATGCATGGCAGATGAAGTATAATGTGGATAAATGTGAGGTTATCCACTTTGGTGGTAAAAACAGAGAGACAGACTATTATCTGAATGGTGACAGATTAGGAAAAGGGGAGGTGCAAAGAGACCTGGGTGTCATGGTACATCAGTCATTGAAGGTTGGCATGCAGGTGCAGCAGGCGGTTAAGAAAGCAAATGGCATGTTGGCCTTCATAGCGAGGGGATTTGAGTACAGGGGCAGGGAGGTGTTGCTACAGTTGCACAGGGCATTGGTGAGGCCACACCTGGAGTATTGTGTACAGTATTGGTCTCCTAACCTGAGGAAGGACATTCTTGCTATTGAGGGAGTGCAGCGAAGGTTCACCAGACTGATTCCCGGGATGGCGGGACTGACCTATCAAGAAAGACTGGATCAACTGGGCTTGTATTCACTGGAGTTCAGAAGAATGAGAGGGGACCTCATAGAAACGTTTAAAATTCTGACGGGGTTAGACAGGTTAGATGCAGGAAGAATGTTCCCAATGTTGGGGAAGTCCAGAACCAGAGGTCACAGTGTAAGGATAAGGGGTAAGCCATTTAGGACCGAGATGCGGAGGAACTTCTTCGCCCAGAGAGTGGTGAACCTGTGGAATTCTCTACCACAGAAAGTTGTTGAGGCCAATTCACTAAATATATTCAAAAAGGAGTTAGATGAGGTCCTTACTACTAGGGGGATCAAGGGGTATGGCGAGAAAGCAGGAATGGGGTACTGAAGTTGAATATTCAGCCATGAACTCATTGAATGGCGGTGCAGGCTAGAAGGGCCGAATGGCCTACTCCTGCACCTATTTTCTATGTTTCTATGTATCCGCAATAAGGTGGATGAATTAACTGTGCAAATAGATGTTAACAAATATGATGTGATTGGGATTACGGAGACGTGGCTCCAGGATGATCAGGGCTGGGAACTCAACATCCAGGGGTATTCAACATTCAGGAAGGATAGAATAAAAGGAAAAGGAGGTGGGGTAGCATTGCTGGTTAAAGAGGAGATTAATGCAATAGTTAGGAAAGACATTAGCTTGGATGATGTGGAATCTATATGGGTAGAGCTGCAGAACACTAAAGGGCAAAAATCGTCGTGGGAGTTGTGTACAGACCTCCAAACAGTAGTAGTGATGTTGGGGAGGGCATCAAACAGGAAATTAGGAGTGCATGCAATAAAGGTGCAGCAGTTATAATGGGTGACTTTAATATGCACATAGATTGGGCTAGCCAAACTGGATGCAATACGGTGGAGGAGGATTTCCTGGAGTGCATAAGGGATGGTTTTCTAGACCAATATGTCGAGGAACCAACTAGGGGGAGGCCATCTTAGACTGGGTGTTGTGTAATGAGAGAGGATTAATTAGCAATCTCATTGTGCGAGGCCCCTTGGGGAAGAGTGACCATAATATGGTGGAATTCTGCATTAGGATGGAGAATGAAACAGTTAATTCAGAGACCATGGTCCAGAACTTAAAGAAGGGTAACTTTGAAGGTATGAGGCATGAATTGGCTAAGATAGATTGGCTAATGATACTTAAGGGGTTGACTGTGGATGGGCAATGGCAGACATTTAGAGACCGCATGGATGAATTACAACAATTGTACATTCCTGTCTGGCGTAAAAATAAAAAAGGGAAGGTGGCTCAACCGTGGCTATCTAGGGAAATCAGGGATAGTATTAAAGCCAAGGAAATGGCATACAAATTGGCCAGAAATAGCAGCGAACCTGGGGACTGGGAGAAATTTAGAACTCAGCAGAGGAGGACAAAGGGTTTGATTAGGGCAGGGAAAATGGAGTACGAGAAGAAGCTTGCAGGGAACATTAAGGCGGATTGCAAAAGTTTCTATAGGTATGTAAAGAGAAAAAGGTTAGTAAAGACAAACGTAGGTCCCCTGCAGTCAGAATCAGGGGAAGTCATAACGGGGAACAAAGAAATGGCAGACCAATTGAACAAGTACTTTGGTTCAGTATTCACTAAGGAGGACACAAACAACCTTCCGGATATAAAAGTGGTCAGAGGGTCTAGTAAGGAGGAGGAACTGAGGGAAATCTTTATTAGTCGGGAAATTGTGTTGGGGAAATTGATGGGATTGAAGGCCGATAAATCCCCAGGGCCTGATGGACTGCATCCCAGAGTACTTAAGGAGGTGGCCTTGGAAATAGCGGATGCATTGACAGTCATTTTCCAACATTCCATTGACTCTGGATCAGTTCCTATGGAGTGGAGGGTAGCCAATGTAACCCCACTTTTTAAAAAAGGAGGGAGAGAGAAAGCAGGGAATTATAGACTGGTCAGCCTGACCTCAGTAGTGGGTAAAATGATGGAATCAATTATTAAGGATGTCATAGCAGCGCATTTGGAAAATGATGACATGATAGGTCCAAGTCAGCATGGATTTGTGAAAGGGAGATCATGCTTGACAAATCTTCTGGAATTTTTTGAGGATGTTTCCAATAAAGTGGACAAAGGAGTACCAGTTGATGTTGTATATTTGGACTTTCAGTAGGCTTTCGACAAGGTCCCACACAGGAGATTAATGTGCAAAGTTAAAGCACATGGGATTGGGGGTAGTGTGCTGACGTGGATTGAGAACTGGTTGTCAGACAGGAAGCAAAGAGTAGGAGTAAATGGGTACTTTTCGGAATGGCAGGCAGTGACTAGTGGGGTACCGCAGGGTTCTGTGCTGGGGCCCCAGTTGTTTACATTGTACATTAATGATTTAGACGAGGGGATTAAATGTAGTATCTCCAAATTTGCGGATGATACTAAGTTGGGTGGCAGTGTGAGCTGCGAGGAGGATGCTATGAGGCTGCAGAGTGACTTGGATAGGTTAGGTGAGTGGGCAAATGCGTGGCAGATGAAATATAATGTGGATAAATGTGAGGTTATCCACTTTGGTGGTAAAAACAGAGAGACAGACTATTATCTGAATGGTGACAGATTAGGAAAAGGGAAGGTGCAACGAGACCTGGGTGTCATGGTACATCAGTCATTGAAGGTTGGCATGCAGGTACAGCAGGCGGTTAAGAAAGCAAATGGCATGTTGGCCTTCATAGCGAGGGGATTTGAGTACAGGGGCAGGGAGGTGTTGCTACAGTTGTACAGGGCCTTGGTGAGGCCACACCTGGAGTATTGTGTACAGTTTTGGTCTCCTAACTTGAGGAAGGACATTCTTGCTATTGAGGGAGTGCAGCGAAGATTCACCAGACTGATTCCCGGGATGGTGGGACTGACCTATCAAGAAAGACTGGATCAACTGGGCTTGTATTCACTGGAGTTCAGAAGAGTGAGAAGGGACCTCATAGAAACGTTTAAAATTCTGACGGGTTTGGACAGGTTGGATGCAGGAAGAATGTTCCCAATGTTGGGGAAGTCCAGAACCAGGGTTCACAGTCTACGGATAAGGGGTAAGCCATTTAGCACCGAGATAAGGAGAAACTTCTTCACCCAGAGAGTGGTGAACCTGTGGAATTCTCTACCACAGAAAGTAGTTGAGGCCAATTCACTAAATATATTCAAAAGGGAGTTAGATGAAGTCCTTACTACTCGGGGGATCAAGGGGTATGGCGTGAAAGCAGGAATGGGGTACTGAAGTTTCATGTTCAGCCATGAACTCATTGAATGGCGGTGCAGGCTAGAAGGGCTGAATGGCCTGCTCCTGCACCTATTTTCTATGTTTCTATGTTTTCTAAGACATACACATGGGATTAAGGCGGAAGCTGAAATGTCATAAAAAAACTTTAAAAAAATAATTTTTATTATTTTTTAAATATTATTATTTTTTAAATCTATGGGTTTTTTTCTCATGGAATGGAGAAAATGGCGTTCCACAAATATAAAATTAGTTCTTCAGGGCCAAAGCGGCTGTTCAGCAGTAATTCTGACCTAATACGCTGTTTAAAAACTCAGTTACACCTCATTCAATAAGGTTTAACATTTTCAAGGGTTCTTACAGCGTTAAAAGTTGAAGTTCACATCAATTCAGTGATTTCGAATTGATTTCCATCTGCCAGCAGGAGCAGGGTATCACCGACAGCAATCTCTGGATTTCCGTGTTTAAATGCGTATGTGCGGACGCCAGAAGTCACTGTCGGTTTTAAGCAATAATGATGGCGATCACTGACAGTTTCGCCATTGTTACAGCCGCAATTTCCGGGCCAAGTTGTTTTTCAATTCTATCATCAGTTCTCTGTAATCACAGTCCTAAGCTATCCAAGACATTTTAAATTTGTGCCTGTATGATTCTGATGTATGATCTAAAGCAATGAGTTTCAGTCACTTTACTACATCATAATCCACATTACATCTACTTGCAAAAACATATTGGGGCAGAAATCCCGGTCTCCCTGGGTCCATACGGAGTGTGTACGGACCTGGGAAGGCATCGCAAAAGCCGGTTTTCAGAGCACAATGCGCATGCTCTGAAAAGCGGCATTTCCGATTTGTAAAGCTGGAGCTTGACAGATCATCCGCATCTCAGGAGCGAGAACATTTGCACGGGCAAGATTGTGGTATTTACCCATACCTTGCCCAGCAAATGTCCTCAAAACTCTTGCGCCTGATAAAAGCAGGCACATAGCCTACTGTTACAGATGCAAGAGTTTTAAAATACACAAAAACATTTTAAAATAAAATGATAAAAACATTTTATTGTTAAAAACCCTCCCCACTACGGTAAGTTTATTTTAAACCATAACTTAATTTTTTTTTAATCGGAAAAGTATATATTTTTTATAATACATAAATAACTTTAGTTTAAATTAATAAAAATATGTGGTGTATTTTTTCTATTTTTTATTATTTTTTTTTGTGTTTTGGGGGCTGTTTCTCATTCATAATTATGGGAAATCCAACTTAGAGTTCCTATTATTATGAATGAGAATGCACTTTACCTGATTGGCTGCCCAGAGCCATGTGACTGCAGCTCCAGGCCTGCGCACATCCTGACATGCACGCGCTGCAACGCGCAGTCAGTGGAGGCCTCAGGACCGGGAACTCGAATGGGTGCAGCAGCTTCAGGTAAGTGCGCATCTTTTTAAAGTTTTTTACCCGATTGCCCTTGGGAAGAAGCCAACCGGAATTTCTGAGTCAATGCTTTTCCACTAAGTGATGCTATCAGACTTTCTGCTTTTACTTCTCTGCACTACCTATTTGTTTGCTCACAATTCCAGAGCCCCTCAAGATATCATCCCTTGTCAGCCTACCCATAACATTTGGAATAAGATTAACATAGAAACATAGAAACATAGAAATTAGGTGCAGGAGCAGGCCATTCGGCCTTTTGAGCCTGCACCACCATTCAATATGATTATGGCTGATCAAGCAACTTCAGTACCCCATTCCTGCTTTCTCTCCATATCCCTGATCTCTTTAGCTGTAAGTGTCACATCTAACTCCCTTTGAATAAATCTAACGAACTGGCCTCAACAACTTTCTGTGGTAGAGAATTCACAACTCTCTGAGTGAAGAAGTTTCTCCTCATCTCAGTCCTAAATGGCTTACCCCTTATCCTTAGACTGTGACCCCTGGTTCTGGACTTCCTCAACATCGGGAACATTCTTCCTGCCTCTAACTTGTCCAATCCCATCAGAATTTTATATGCTTCAATGAGATCCCCTCTCATTCTTCTAAACTCCAGTGAATACAAGCCTAGTCGATCCAGTCTCTCCTTTATATGTCAGTCCTGCCATCCCGGGAATCATTCTGGTGAACCTTCGCTGCACTCCCTCAATAGCAAGAATGTCCTTCCTCAGATTAGGAGACCAAAACTGAACACAATATTCCTGGTATGGCCTCACCAAGGCCCTGTACAACTGCAGTAAGACCTCCCTGCTCCTAGACTTGATAAAGTTATTTTGTACAGAATTATAAGCTGGATCCAATTCAATGGTTACATAGCGCTGTGGTGCAGTCTCGTCTTTTCTTGTTCCTGGTGCTTGCACTCACACTCTTTTTCTTCAACTTTGCACTGATACTGTGCCATCTCATGCTGATTCTACGCCTCCTTTTGCTGGTGCTGTGCTTTCTCAGGCTGGCACTGTCAATCCACTTCTTCAGCCTTGTGCTCGTGCCGTACCTTGTCAGCCTCCAGTTTGAGTCCATTGGTACGTACAGGCCGTATTCTCCCGCTCCTCTTCCTGCTGACATGCTTTCTCCCCTTGCTGCCCGCTCAATTATAACTTTGTTTGAACTTCCAGTTTCATCACTGTTGAATCGACTTTGCTACCTCTGCTCAGAGTAACTGTTTGCTTCTGATGATTTACTTCAATTTAAACTTTAAACAAATTGTTCCGTTTATAGCTTTATTTATCCCATTTTAGTTGTCGTCAATTATAGAAAGAGAGAAGAGAGCTTGCATTTAAATAACACCTTTCATAACCTCAGGACATCCCCAAATGCTTTACAGCCAATGAAGTACTTTGAAGTGTCGGTCATTGTTGTGATGTAGGAAACAAGGCTGCCAATTTTGCACACAACCAGGGCTCACAAACATCATCATAGGCAGTCCCTCGAAACGAGGATGACTTGCTTCCATGCCAAAAAGGAATGAGCTCATAGGGTGTTTCAATGAAGGACCTAATATTCCAGATCCCGAACTACATTTTGGAGGGTGGAAGATGCCTGTGCTTGGATTTTTTTACCGTGTGGTGGCCGTTGCACACCAGCCACCACACGGGCTTGACAGAGCTAGGTCTTGGTCCAGTGGCAAGGATTAACCAAGACGACTGGAGACCAGCTCTGCTGCATGGACCGAGCGCACACACATATCGCAGTATGACCCACAAACAGCATTGAGATAATGAACAGATAATCTGTTTTAGTGATGGTGGTTGAGGGATAAATATTTTCCAGGACACCGGGGATAAATCGCCTGCTCGTCTTCGAAATAGTGCCACGGAATCTTCTACATCCATCTTCAAAAACTAAAAATACTGTGCCATTCGACCAGTAAGTACAGGTTAAAATTGTAGAAACAACCTGGCCTAAGTCTTGTAATTGTCAGCTGTGGCTCAGCGAGTAGCACACTCACCTCTGAGCTGGAAGGTTGTGGGTTCAAGTCCCATTCCAGTGACTTAAGCACATAAATCTAGGCTGACACTCCAGTGCAATACTGAGGGAGTGCTGCATTGTTGGAGATGCTGTCTTCTGGATGAGATGTCAAATCGAGGCCCTGTCTGCTCTCTTGTGGCACTATTTCAAAGAAGAGCAGAGGAGTTATCCTGGCCAATATTTATCCCTCAACCAACATAACAAAAACACATTATCTTGTCATTATCAAATTGCTGTTTGTGGGAGATTGCTGTGCACAAATTGGCTGCCGCGTTTCCCACATTACAACAGTGGCGACATTCCAAAAGTACTTTATTGGTTGTAAAGTGCTTTGAGATGTCCGGTGGTCGTGAAAGGCACTATATAAATGCAAGTCTTTCTTTTCAATTAACTTCCTAGCCACCATTTCAAAATTTAGAAAAGAAAAGAGCTCCGATTTTAACTCTAGCAATTTCAGAATTCCATGCATAGTATTCAACATGGGTGGTTAGCGTTATGGGGACATGGACATGTGTCCCTGTTTATGGAAAAGGTTTGGGGCCCTCTCGCCTCAATGCTGCTCCTATCTGTGCCCTGCTGCTAATGAAAGCAATTCAGGCCTCTATGTACTGTTGGTGGGAACTATTGCAAGAACTAAACTCCCATCGATAGTGTGCAGCAGCCAGAATCACCTAGAAGCAGGGCTATCGGAAAAGGGAAGGGACTGGGGAGAAAGTGGAGGGCAGAGAAAAAGCAGGAACTGGAGAAAGCAGGAAATGAGAAACAGCGGGAAGGAGAAAGCGATGGGCAAATGGAAGGGGAAAGAGATGAGTAGAGATGCCAGGTGCAATTTCTCAAAGGAGACAGAAGTCAAGAGCAACAAATGGGGGCAAGGGTGCTGAGGAGCAGTATTTTGGGGAGAAGGAGAAAGAAGCAGTGCTTTGGGAGAAAACAGGGGAGTGGCTATATGGTGTTTTGGATTGGGGAGGAAGGAGATCGCCAGCATTAACTGGGAGGGAGCTGGGAGAGAGTAATAGCATTAACTGAGGGAGCAGGGCAAGCAGAATGCCAGCAATAATTGAAGGGGTGGGGGGAAGAAGACTGCTAACTTGAATTGAAGGGGAGAAATAATGACAGCGCGAACTGGGGCCATGAAGAACTACAGCTTGAATGAGAGACAGATGAACAGAGCCAGTTTGAACAGAGGAGTGATGGTTGGAAGAAGAGTGATAGATTAACTTGTGGGAGGAGAGGGAGAAGAGTACCAGTATGAAGTGGGAAGGTTGAGGGAGGACAGCATGTCTCTGGGGAAAGCTGGGGAGTTGGCTGGGTTACAGTGTCCCCATGAACTTGGTTCGGAGCTGGTAGAATTACTTTGTTAATTGGTATGGGGGAGAGAGGGGTTGTGGGAGATTGATGGTCTGGTTCATCTATTGAATGTCGAATGTCATTTTGTTTTTCCTTCTTTAGATTAAATATCTATTAATCGTGAAGTATAAAAATTCTCAAAATGAACCAACTGCACCATTTTAATGTAAAGGTATGAGTAAAATGGCCATAACAGAAGAGGACAGATAAATGATCATCCTACTGTGGATGCTGGAAAACTGAAATAAAGACAGAAAATGCTGGAAATAATCAGCAGGTCAGGCAGCATCTGTGGAGAGAGAAACAGAGTTGACGTTTCACATCGATGACCCTTCATCAGAACTGGAAAAAGTTAGAGATGGTGTCATCTGCAAATTTAGAAATTGTGTTTTTGATTCCAAAGTCTAAATCATTAATATAAATTGTAAACAACAGTGGTCCCAGCACTGATCTTTGTGGAACACGACTACCCACCTTCTGCCACCTTTTACCCCTACTCTCTGCTTTCTGTCTTGAAGCCAGCTAGCTATCCATTCTGCTACTTGTCCCCTGACTCTGCATTCTCTGAGCTTGTTCATCAGTCTATTATGGGGTGAGGGAGGGAGTGAGTGAGTGAGGGGGTCAGTAGGAATATGTGTGTGTGTGTGTGTGTGTGTGTGTGTGTGCTAGGCCCATGTGGCAGAGCCTGGTCTCCAGTCATCTTGAATCCCCTTGCCATTGGACCAAGACCTTGCTCTGTCAAGCCCATGTGGTAGCTGGTGTGCAACGGCCACCCCACTTTAAAAGAATTGACGCACAGGCATCGTCCACCCTTTAAAATGAAGTTCGGGCCCTTGCCCACATTGGTCTCATCACTCACCTTAGAACTCATTTTAGTGTGGAAGCAAGTCATCCTCAACTTTGGGGGACTGCCTAAGAAGATTATGGGGTACCTTATCGAAAGCCTTTTGAAAATCTAGATAAATTACATCTACTACATTACCCTTGTCTACTATCTCTGTTACCTCCTCAAAAAATTCAATGAGGTTGGTCAAGCAAGATTTTCCCTTTTGAAATCCATGGTGCATTGGTCCATGGTGTCACAAGGTCAGTGTGAACCAATCAACAACATTGGATGTTCACTACAGTCATATTCTATTAGTCATATAATGCTACAGGGATACAGAGACAATATTTTTAATAATATAGTTTGCAGAGCTGATTCCACACAGGGATGCCATGCCCCCAGCAGGAAAGCCACACTCACAGGCAATGATGTTTGGAGATAGGGATACAACATCCTATCCTCAACTCTCTGACCTGTGCTGCCTGTGAACATTGACCCCGGCTGGAACAGGGGATTACCAGAAACAAACAAAAAGACTTGTATTTATATAGCGCCTTTCACGACCACCGGATGTCCCAAAGCACTTTACAGCCAATGAAGTACTTTTGAAGTGTAGTCACTGTTGTAACGTAGGAAACGCGGCAGCCCAATTTGCACACAGCAAGCTCCCACAAACAGCAATGTGATAATGACCAGATAATCTGTTTTAGTTATGTTGATGAGGAATAAGTATTGGCCAGGACACCGGGGATAACTCCCCCACTCTTCTTCAAAATAGTGCCGTGGGATCTTTTACATCCATCTGTGAGAGCAGACTAAGTCTTTGTTTAACGTCTCATCCGAAAGACGGCACCTCCAACAGTACAGCATTCCTTCCTGCACTGGAGTGTCAGCCTAGATTTTTGTGCTCAAGTCTCTGGAGTGGGACTGTGATCCCAGAACCTTCTGACTCAGAGACTAGAGTGCTACCCACTGAGCCACAGATGACAGAACATAGAAAATATAGAAATACATAAAATGTACAGCACAGAACAAGAGGCCATTCAGGCTAACTGGTCCATGTTGCTGTTTATACTCCACACAAGCCTCCTCCCACCCATCTTTATCGAACCCTGTTGGCATAACCTTCGAATCCTTTCTCCCTCGTGTGTTTATCTCGTTTCCCCTTAACTGTATCCATGCTGTTTGCCTCAACTACTCCTTGTGGTAGCAAGCTCCACACACTTACATACAGAATTTATTACACATTTACTTAAAATATAAATTTTCGAAAGTTAGATAACAACAAACAATGCACACTAGGTTCTGCATTGGGGGCTCAGAGTCAGGTCCTTGGTTGTAGTGAAGCTGCCAGTTGGATGCTGAGTGTTTTCCTGCTGTTCCGACACTTTGCTCGGCACTACGGGAGCAAAGAAATGCCTGCAATCTGGCCAGCAGTTACATGAGTAAGATTGTTTCACTCTGCCAGCATGGTGCCAAGTAAAGGAAAGTGTGCCATCACTTGTATAAAGGTTAATGCTGCAGCCGTATGTTACTTCAGCTGTTTGTCTCACAGGGTTTAATGCCATCCTCACATCCTGCTTGCTTTTGGCACTTGCTCTGATATTGCAGACAGAGTCTATTTTCAACTCCATTCTGTTTCTAAAGCCAGCCAGTGCAGTCATTAATTTCATGCTCTTTTTATACTGCACTGCAGGCACTGAAGTGGCATCCTCTTGGGTGCTTATCCAATGCCAGAAGTGCAGAGCAAAACAGGTGAATTTGCATTGTTAATAGTGAAACAGGTAGGAAGAAGCAGTCGAACACCAATAACTATCCACAGTGGTGGCACCCAATAAGTATGCCCACCAAGAAAAAGGTACATCTTTAAAGTGTAGTCAGACTCTGGAAACTGAGTTTACCTCCATTCATACTTCACTAATTGAAAAGAGCTGAATATGTTGTCAGATCTTTTCAGTAACGTTTAAGCACGCCCCACCGATCGTTCAGCACATATGGGCCTTCTGAAGTGTTACTGCACTGAGTGTAAAGTGGCGTTAGAGCTATCTTCCCTAAAAACAGACCTACTAATGAGTAAAAAAACGTATATTGCTGGAGAACAAACATTGAAAGCTGAAAGATCAGTACTGAAAAAGGAGTTCACTCGTGTTGTGTGACAAATATGCGATAACAACTGGTCGAGACTTGCAGGATTGTAATTTAATTCAGGGGTTCATGTGGTGCCGTAAATCATAAGTTTATTTTCATACTGCTTTCGGCTCATAGCCAACTATTTTTATTGTAGATATATACACACAATTTCTTGAAAAATAGTGAAAAGTTTTAGTGCGTTTGCCAGTAAAGTCCTTAAGTTGAAAGTTCTACAATTTCTGGATGCCAGCTCTACCACCAGAAGCGCAGCAGGGCAGTCAGTACCTTTGGCCACAGTCTGGCCTGATGTTGACCCAGTCCCAAATACCAGGAAATAAGGCCATTTCCATAAAGGCGACAGGCAGCCATGCCATTTATGCTGCTCTATGGGCATCTGCCCCACGGTGGGGGTTGGGGGGAGCTGAAATATCAGAGTGGCGACTGTTTGCCATTGGAATACCAGCACTATGTGCTCCAGTTACGCATTTTCACAGTAACAACAACAACAAATTGCACTTAGTTTGGCCACAGGAAATGCGGAAGTGGCGGGATTTCTGGCAGGGGATATCATCCCACCGCTGAGTGAAGCTAAGGATGGCAGGGAGAGGGGGACACGAAAAGCCCCCAGCTCCTCACAGTCAGAAATATTGGTAGTGCGTAAAAGAAAAGGAGAACTTGCATTTATATAGCGTCTTTCCTGACCTCGGGACGTCCCAAAGTGCAGGGTGATACTAGCCGTGAACCTAGATGAGGTCTGCAGCTTCATCTTCCGCTATTCACTCGATGCTTTTTTTTATGCAAGGACATCCAGGCTGGCCGCTTCAAAGGCACTCAAATGGTTAAAGTTGTTGACCCCCTCCTTCAGTTCGGGTCTGTTGCCTTGTATTAGGTGCCCGCTTGTTGTGCAAGCAGAGAAGTCCTCTTGAGATGTTAGAAGTTGAAGGAGCACATACAGTTAACAGGCAGGTGCCTACACTGCAGTCCATTCTGTTTGTCAGGGACTGACTGTGCATCATTTGGCTAGGTTGTATTACAGAAATTTGCTTTATGATGTCCTTTTTAAGATATCAGTGTGCCAGATTGTTTAGTTACAAGTTGCAGCTTGAATATATGCCCTGCTGGGCAAGCATGGTAAGCAATAGGAAAAGCTGTAACATAGTCTGTGGGTCTTGCATGTGCCAGCAGTGTATGTATGGCAGGGGAACAGGCAACACTTTATAGAATGCCATCTGGTATATGGTACTGTTATTTAGTTATACATTGATAGCCTTCGAAAGTTCTGCCACCTTGTTTGAGATTATGAGGGAGCTTGACAAGGTGGATGCAGAGAGGATGTTTCCCCACTGATGGGGGAGACTAGAACTAGGGAGCATGATCTTAGAATAAGGGGCCACCCATTTAAAACAGAGATGAGGAGAAATTTCTTCTTTCAGAAGATTGTAAATCTGTGAAATTCGCTGTCTCAGAGAGCTGTGGAAGCTGGGACATTGAATAAATTTAGGACAGAAATAGACAGTTTCTTAAACGATAAGGGGATAAGGGGTTATGGGGAGTGGGCGGGGAAGTGGAGCTGAGTCCATGATAAGATCAGCCATGATCTTATTGAATGGCAGAGCAGGCTCGAGGGGCCGTATGGCCTACTCCTGTTCCTATTTCTTCTGTTCTTATGTTCTAACATCTGGACGCAGGTCCTGCTGGTAGAGTACCACTGACCCTGGCCACTACTTTGTGCCATAGGTGCCAGACTGCTCTTTGATGGGGAGGGTACCCTGGAATGCCAAACAGGGCAGGATTCCTCAGCATCTCCACTTCACCTTCCCTCCAATTTGTTTTCAACTTCACTGTTTTTTTTTTGTTGCCAGCTTAAATCATTTTCCAGCCAGGAGTTTTTCCCAACTGGAAAATGTTTCTCCTCCACGGTCTTTTTTGCTGACTTCAACTTGCCCCTTCCACTCATTTTTGCCAGCCTTATACGAAAGCAAATTCTGTCCGCATGTAAGCACATATGCGTAAGGGCCTGCGTCTCTTTAAAAGGTTGCAACAGTGCCAAAAATGGCACCCGTCATCCCATATGCTTCTTGCACAGCGACCAGTCCTGGCAGAACTGGGTTATGCCCCAGGTGGGGTATGCGGCCTTGCTCCATCCTCTCTGTTCCCTGGAACTTCAGGCTTATTGCGTTTTACATTGTATAATGTATCTGCCCTTACAAAACAGTGTATTCGCTGACTTAGTATGGGTTGGACCATGAGTGATTTGCTCATAAATCTATAATGTATCAAAAGTCTTGCATGTAGCATCCATTCCCCCGAAATGTCAAACTTTTGCCTTCACACTTTATTGACAGCTCCCCTGCGTTTACAAGCAATTTACTGACCTCTAATTAACCTCAGATACAATTACAAGCAGCGACTAAAACCTGGATTCCTGCAGGGAGTACCTAAGCAGTGGCCTTAGAGGGACAAGGTAGGTTAACACCTAAATATAACAACCTTGTTCCAGATCCCAGACATCTCGTGACCAATTCCATGGGACATCTACAAGTATTATTTAACAGAAAAGCATTGCGGGGATTAACTATTCTGAGATCTGTTCCATTCGCTCCTCTTTCATAAATTGAAGGGCACCCCCTCAAAATGTCATACTTCGCAGTCTCACTTTCCCCAACACGCTTCATTGACAATTCCCCTAAAGATGCAAAACAATCTTAAAAAAATACCATTTACTGACCTGGAAAGGCATTGCAGGGATTAAATGTTCCGAGAATCAAGGAGATAATTCATCTGCTCCTCTTGTATAAACTGAAGGGCATCCTGCGCTCAGTGTCAGTTTAACCATGTTGATAAACTGTTTGTTACAATTGGCTGCTGTGTAGCATGATCTCATGAATGATTAGAAGTGGTATCTGTGCATGAGCCCTTGCAAATACGGTCAAATATTGAAATTATTTCGAAAGCAATCAAGAGACAGAAAATTATGATAAGATGAAATAAATTCATTCTATTCATTAAGAAATGTTGGGCTATTCTTTTGCTCTTTATGATGTTGCTCTGGCAGAGGGGTCTTCCACCTACACCTCCGACACTCCTGCAAATCTGACCCATGCTTTTAGGTCCAAGTTCATTGCTCATGTACGATAGGCTGACAGCAGGATTCCTGCTGCCAAGGGGGGTTACGCCATTGACGCTGAGGAAACTCCGACAGTACTACAGTGGAGAAACCTCTACTGCACCACAAGACATGGCGAGGGATCTTACAGAGCCACAAGAGCTGAAGCCTCGGCAGAAACTAAGGCCTACAGGTCAGTGAGCAGAGGCAAGAGGCAGAGGAGGTTGGACTTCATATCCTCCTGCCAGCATTGACATATAGTGAGCAGGGAAGGGGCTGCCAGAGGCTGTACCGGTGGGAAATGGAGAACGGGGCAGGGAGAGAGTGACACACCTCACCACTGAATGTTTCTGCCATATCTGCCACTATCAAATTGTGAGGAGAACACAAAGAATCTGCAAAGGGATATAGATAGGTTAAGTGTGTGGGCAAAAATTTGGCAGATGGAGTACAATGTGGGAAAATGAGAGATTATCCATTTTGGTAAGAAGAATAAAAAAGCAAATTATTATTTAAATGGAGCGAGACTACAAAATGCTGTGGTACAGAGGGATCTGGGCGTCCTCGGACATGAAGCACAAAAAGTTAGCATGCAGGTACAGCAAGTAATTAGGAAGACAAATGGAATGTTGGCCTTTGTTGCGAGGGGGATGGATATAAAAGTAGGGAAGTTTTTCTACAGCTATACGGGCCATTGATAAGACCACACCTGGAGCACTGTGTACAGTTTTGGTCTAGTTATTTAAGGAAGGATATACTTGCATTGGAGGCAGTTCAGAGAAGGATCACTGGGTTGATTTCTGAGATGAAGCGGTTGTCTGATGAAGAAAGGTTGAATAGGTTGGGCCTATACTCATTGGAGTTTGAAAGAATGAGAGGTGATCTTATTGATACATAGAAGTTACTGAGGGGACTTGACAAGGTGGATGCAGAGATGATGTTATCCCCTCAGGGAGAATCTAGAACTATGGGCATAGTTTCAGAATAGAGATAATTTAGAATGGAGATAAGGAGGAATTTCTTCCCTCAGAGGGTCGTGAATCTTTGGAATTCTCTGCCCCAGAGAGCTGTGGAAGCTGGGTCATTGAATATATTGAAGGTCGGGATAGTCAGATTTTTGAACAATAGGGAAGTCAAGGATTATGGGGAGCAGGCAGGCAGAGAACAGATCAGCCATGATCTTATTGAATGGCGGAGCAGGCTCGAGATTCGAAATGGCCTACTCCTGCTCTTATTTCTTATGTTCTTATCCCAACCGATTTAGGACAGAAGAGTGAAGTAAAATTTAGCCTATTGAAACTTCAGGAGTGCTAATACCTAAAGGACGTGACCTATGAACAGGAAGAGTTGCTGATCATTGGAGATAGTAAAGGTCCAAATTTCCTGCGTCTGGGGCTACTGAATCGCCTGTGTGCAGTGAATAAAGGAAAATTGGTTGGAGAGGAGCCCACCTAATTTTCCATCCACTTAAATTAATCAACAGAAAATCGGAAAAGCTCCTTTATGGAGGCCTGCTCCGATCCATCCGATTTCCTTCATTCACTAACCCAGTACCAACAGGTGCAGGACCAGAACGATCTACCCCTTAATCTTATTCTCTGCATTGCTATCTATAAATCTGTATTTTTTGCCATAATTAATCCTGCCAGTGCTTGTTTACTGTAAGGGGAACAAAAGGTATTGTGCATTTAGGGCTTTAGAGTGTGACCTCACAAATCAGTATCAGTTCAAGAAGTGCTAAACTGACAGTTGCATAACCCTGTTTCCTAGCACCCTGATTCATTAACCTACTTTCCCATAATCACATCAAAAAGCTTTATTTGTCATTGGCACAAAACCTGTTATATGATCAAAATAGAGAGGTAATATGATAAAACACATGCATTTAACACACCCCAAAATCTGATGTTATGGAAGGAAAGGGCAGGTGAACAAAGATATAAAGCTGGAAGTTACTGTTGTCCATGTTATTGTCAAAGGCTTTGTGCGTTCATACCATATTCCTCCCTCCTCGACTTTAACAGAGATCTCAACCCATTTATTTTAAACAGGTTAATAGCTCTGTTAAAATAATGGAATGGGGAATTTGGTATTAACCATCAATACCTCCAACAGTAATTTTTAACCTATATTCTATTAAGATTGTAAATTTGTCCCATTGATCATGAATTGGAAGACACCTCAAAGTTAATGTATTAACTAAAATAATGAAGAAAAATAAAGAAATTTGCTGTGTTCCATTCAGCTTTGTCAAGCCTTTAAGTGCTGAGTCAGTTAGTACATGAAACCTTCACACTTCTGGTGCAATTCCAAATTGACATTTATTTTTGAAATCGAGGCTTGAGAACGCCATGCAGGGGCATTGTCCAGGGCAAGCTCTTTGCCCAACCACGACCGACTTCCCTTCAGCTCCCATTCCCCTTCAGGCCCATCAGGAAAGCTTTGTTTAAAAAAACAGAATTGCTTCTTTCTTTGGGGGAATCCAGGCTGCTTCCCTGGCTTTGAACTCGTGCACTGGGGCCCACTGCTCTCCATCTGGAGGCTAGTACACCTCATCCAATACTGTGAGTTGTGGAAGCAAGAATGGTTGGTAGAGGAATTCCCCTCCTCTGGATCTGCCATCATCCCTCCCTCACACCCCGTGCCCAGTGACATTTGCCTTGCTGGATCGTTGGCATGTTGGAAAATCCCAGAAATAGTGGAGACCAAGCACAACCTTCAGAAATTTTGCAGGCCAATCTATTTATATTTTGTTATTTTTCCTATGTTAGATTCCCCCAATTCGCAGACCAACACGTAGGTATGTGCTCCCTAGGCTTGCTGTTGGAATAGAAATGAGCAAGATTGATTCACGGACTGTCGCCTTGAAGGGAAGCTCCTCAACTTGACTTGGCACTTCCTCTAACAGCCCAGTTCAATGTGAACAATTGTTGGACCGAAACATCCCCAATATTTCCTAGGGTTCTGCATTAGTACATCAGTTGGTAACAATAGTAGTATCCCTGCACCTTACTACAAACTCACATGAGGCATGGATATATCAGACACGGTCACTCTGTGACCTTCACCTTTATTGCCAGGACCAAGGAGAGTTGACCCTGGGTGGGACCTCCCCTTTTATACCTAGAAACCCAGGTGAGGAGTGTCTCCCACAAGTTCACCCCCTGTGGTCAGGGTGTGCATTTCTAGGGTACAGGTACAGTGTCTATGAGTTACAGTTACATGACTATGTCATTGCAAGATGGTTAAATACATGACATCGCCTCCCCCCTTAAGTCTTTTTGTTTCAGAGGTTGAGTCTGTCAGGTAGTCGACGCTCTCTCGTGCAGCCAAGGCCACGGGCTGAGTGGGGCCTCCCTGTAGGCATTGCCCAGCTGGGCACATGTCGTGCACCTGCAAACCCAGTGTTCCAGGTCTGAGTCAATCCCCGGCCCCTATACATGTGACCGGGCAATGGCCTTCATTAACACGATGCCAGGGTGCTCACTGTGGAGTTCCCTGATGAACGCTTCCCTTCCTTTCTGGGGCATGACTACCCGGCTGCCCCATAGCAGGCAGTCGGCTTGGATGGAGAGCTCATCCATCCGTCTCTGAAACGGTCTGACTTCCTCGGGGCATGCCCTGTGTGCGGGCGCCCAATCCCCAGTCAGGACACATTTCTTTATCATGGATAGGAGGGGGTCCCGGGTTGGTCCAGAGTTTGATCTGGCGGGCTGTGATGGGGGAGCCCGCAGTGTCAAAAGCCTCAACGGCCATGACCATCTTGGCGCTCTGCTCCGACGCCCCCTCGGTGGTGGCCCGTGGGAGCCTGCTGAGCGCGTCAGCGCAATTTTCGGTGCCTGGCCGGTGCCGTATAGTGTAGTCATACGCAGCCAGCGTGAGGGCCCAGCCAATTGGCTGTCATAGTGTAGTCATACGCATTGGCGATGACAGCCTTGCTGTAGGACAACAAGGATGTTAATGGCTTGTGGCCTGTCTCTAGCTCGAACTGTCTACCAAAAAGGTGCTGCTGCATCTTTTTCACACCGTAAACACAAGCGAGTGCTTCCTTTTCGACCATGCCATATCCACACTCTGCTTGGGAGAGCGACCTGGAGGCGTAAGCCATCGGTTGGAGTCGGCCATCATCGTTACCCTGCTGCAACACATACCCAACCCCATAGGATGACGCATCGCATGTTAAGACCAGTTTTTTTACAAGGGTTATACAAAGTCAACAGTTTGTTGGAACACAGCAGGTTCCTCGCCTTATTGAAAGCCCGTTCCTGACAGTACCCCCAAAACCATTCACAACATTTACGCAGGAACATGTGTAATGGCTCCAGCAATGTGCTTAAGTTCAGCAGAAAGTTCCCAAAATAGTTCAAAAGTCCCAGGAATGATCACAACTCCGACGTATTGCCGGGCCTGGGCGCCCGGCGATCGCCTCCGTTTTTGATTCATTGGGCCGGATCCCGTCTGCGGCAACCCTCCTGCCCAAAAACTCGACCTCTGGAGCCAAAAACATACACTTGGCATTTTTCAGCCACAAGCCTACCCGATCGGCGTAGCACCTCTTCCAGGTTGTGGAGGTGTTCTTCGGTGTCTCGACCCGTTATGAGAATGTCGTCTTGGAATACAATCGTTCCAGGAATGGATTTGAGCAAGCTTTCCATGTTTCTCTGAAAGATGGCTGTTGCTGAACGAATGCCAAACGGACACCTGTTGTCGACAAATAATCCCTTGTGTGTCGTGATGGTGCTCAGAAGCTTGGATTCTTCAGCCAGTTCCTGAGTCATGTAGGTCGAAGTGAGGTCCAACTTCGTGAACAGCTTGCCACCTGCCAGCGTGGCAAAAAGGTCCTCCGTTCTCGGAAGCGAGTATTGCTCTTGCAGCGATACTCGTTTGATGGTGGCTTTGTAGTCACTACAAATCCTAACCGAGCCATCTGCTCTGAGGACGGGAACGATGGGACTTGCCCAGTCGCTGAATTCAACAGACAAAATTATGCCCTTTCTGAGCAGCCTGTCCAGTTCACATTCAATTTTTTCACGCATCACATATGGCACCGCTCTGGTTTTATGGTGCACTGGTCTGGCATCCGGAATGATGCATATCACTACTTTAGTGCCCTTGAACATACCGATACCAGGTTGAAATAGTGACCCGAATTTTTGCAGGACCTGTGAGCATGAACTTCGCTCCACGGATGAAATGGTGTGCACATCCCCCCATTTCCAATTCATCTCAGCTAGCCAACTCCTCCCCAAGAGCGCAGGGCCATTTCCCGGAATGATCCAGAGTGGCAGCCAGTTCTGTAATCCATTATATGTTACCACCAAGTTTGCACTGCCCAGCACTGGGATGATCTCTTTGGTGTACATCCATAGCTGCATCTCAATGCGTTCCAGTTAGGGCCTTCTAGCTCTGTGTGGCCATAGTCTCTCAAATTGTTGGGCGCTCATGAGTGACTGGCTAGCTCCCGTATCCAGCTCCATGTGCCTTTCAGTAAGACTTTCATCATCATGGGTGGCGTTTTAGTGTATGAGCTGTGGACGTCAGCCACATGAACCTGCTGAACTTCAGCATCTATGGCTTTACCCCAGGCCTCATCCTGCATTGCAGACCCCTCGTCTGGTTCCTCTCTCTCGCAGATTAGCCTCGCCATTGCCTTTTTGCACATCCTGGTCAAGTGTCCACTGATATTATAAATCCTACAGGTATATTGCTGGAACCTGCGGCTTCTCGCAGTATGTCTACCCCCGCTCCTCCAGCATGAGCTGAGATTGAGATTGCTGTTAACAAAAGGACTATTCCCAGGCATTCCTCTCTGATTGCCCATTTGGCTGTTTCTAAGCACTCTGATGGTGGGTGTTAATGATCCCATCGCAGGACACATTGTTCCTCGAGATGGCGTGAATTGCCGATCCCTTTCCATTGTCCTTGTTGCAGGCCCACCCTAGAGCCTGTTGCTGCCTGGGCGGTTTCGAAATGCCCTTGCCTGCCTGCGGGTTCCCGAGCCATGTTCACCATGTTAACTCCTTGGTCCATCGCCACGTTTGGACCAGGGCTGCGCGCGTAAATTAGCTTGGTCTCCTCTTCCACTGCCATAAATGATTTAGACGAGGAGATTAAATGTAGTATCTCCAAATTTGCGGATGACACTAAGTTGGGTGGCAGTGTGAGCTGCGAGGAGGATGCTATGATGCTGCAGAGTGACTTGGATAGGTTAGGTGATTGGGCAAATGAATGGCAGATGAAGTATAATGTGGATAAATGTGAGGTTATCCACTTTGGTGGTAAAAACAGAGAGACAGACTATTATCTGAATGGTGACAGATTAGGAAAAGGGAAGGTGCAACGAGACCTGGGTGTCATGGTACATCAGTCATTGAAGGTTAGCATGCAGGTACAGCAGGCGGTTAAGAAAGCAAATGGCATGTTGGCCTTCATAGCGAGGGGATTTGAGTACAGGGGCAGGGAGGTGTTGCTACAGTTGTACAGGGCCTTGGTGAGGCCACACCTGGAGTATTGTGTACAGTTTTGGTCTCCTAACTTGAGGAAGGACATTCTTGCTATTGAGGGAGTGCAGCGAAGATTCACCAGACTGATTCCCGGGATGGTGGGACTGACCTATCAAGAAAGACTGGATCAACTGGGCTTGTATTCACTGGAGTTCAAAAGAATGAGAGGAGACCTCATAGAAACGTTTAAAATTCTGACGGGTTTAGACAGGTTAGATGCAGGAAGAATGTTCCCAATGTTGGGGAAGTCCAGAACCAGGGGTCACAGTCTGAGGATAAGGGGTAAGCCATTTAGGACCGAGATGAGGAGAAACTTCTTCACCCAGAGAGTGGTGAACCTGTGGAATTCTCTACCACAGAAAGTAGTTGAGGCCAATTCACTAAATATATTCAAAAGGGAGTTAGATGAAGTCCTTACTACTCGGGGGATCAAGGGGTATGGCGAGAAAGCAGGAATGGGGTACTGAAGTTTCATGTTCAGCCATGAACTCATTGAATGGGGGTGCAGGCTAGAAGGGCTGAATGGCCTGCTCCTGCACCTATTTTCTATGTTTCTTTGTTTCTATAAAGGTCTGAGCTATCAACGCCGCCCCTTCTAAAGTCAAGTCCTTAGTCTTTATGAGCTTCCTGAAAATGCCGGCATAATTAATGCCCTCGATGAAAAAGTCCCTGAACATCTCCCCTCTGCAGGCATCGGAGAACTTACAGAGACTGGCCAAGCACCACAGTTCCGCCACGAAGTCCGAGACGTTTTGTCCCTCCCGACGCCGGTGAGAGTAGAACCGGTGCTGGGCCATATGTACGCTACTCGCCGGCTTGAGATTCTCACTGATCAGCTGGCTGAGCTCTTCAAAGGACTTGTCCGCCGGCTTTTGGGGTGCGAGCAGGTCTTTCATCAGCGCATACGTCTGTGGTCCGCAGCTGGTTAGTAGATGCGCCCTCCGCTTGTCAGCTGCTGTCTCTTCCAGCCAGTCCTTTGTGACAAAGTTCTGCTGGAGTCTTTCCACGAAGTCATCCCAGTCCTCACCCACACAGTAACGTTCCTCCGTGCCACCGGTGGCCATCTTCGTGGTTCGGTGATTCCCGTTTCTCGCCGCCAAATGTAGTGTCCCAGCACCTTACTACAAACTCACACGAGGCATAGATATATCAGACACAGTCACTCTGTGACCTTCACCTTTATTGCCAGGACCAAGGAGAGTTGACCCTGGGTGGGACCTCCCCTTTTATACCTGAAAACCCAGGTGAGGAGTGTCTCCCACCAGTTCACCCCCTGTGGTCAGGATGTGCATTTCTAGGGTACAGGTACAGTGTACATGAGTTACAGTTACATGACTATGTCATTGCAAGATGGTTAAATACATGACAACAATGTTTTGTCCTAAAATAAAATACAACGTGGGAGAAATTGGTCTCCTTTGTGCACAGCAAAATGACCGACACTAGTGAACGCTAAAACTTACCGCCTCGATCTCTTGCACTCTGGAGAACGTGACGTCATTCAGTTATCGCCCCGGATGTAAAATTCGCTTCCGCCCCCCTGCAGCATCGCCGGGTGTCAACAACGGCAGCTGCAGGAGGCCTTGTCACCTCGGCCAGCCGCTGGGGGAGCGTTAATTAAAGGCAGTGGGGGTCAAGTAGGCCAGGATTTAATAATGTAGCCAGTGTGCTGTATTTTGATTTTTTTTCCAGCCCACAATTGTTCAACCTGCCCTCTCTTCGAGTGTTTGGGACTGCTATACGCATATCGCAAGTGATGGCGACAATCATACACAGCCTTCGGTTTCAATGACCGCAGCATTGGCCATTGCCTTTAAGGGAGGGAAGGAGCCAGTAAAACCAGCAGCGCTGCACGGGACATTGCTCAGCACTCTCCCGATACCGCCCCTCTCGCTCCCTTTAGCGCTCAAAAGGAAAGTGGTAGCACTTGATTTAGCGCTCCACTTCCCTCTTGGAGCACTAAACCGGAAGTTCCTGTTGGCGATACTTTTGTGCTCCCGCAAAAGTTATTGCCCCAAACAGGGCACTCCACAATTTCTAGCCCAAAAACACATGTATCGTATGGAATTGACCCCCCAGCCCTTCAGTTGCAATGATAATCATCAAACCCTTAATTCTTACTCTTAACCGCAGATGATGCAAGTGTCTGCAAAGTTCATTACTGTCCTTTATCATTTTCTTTTTCAATTTAAGGTTTTACTTTGTGCAATTTTAGCCATGTTTGATCCAGGTTTGCAATTGTTTTCCATCTCTGAGCTGCCGTCTTTCTGGTCTGCAGACTTGGCAGGAAATGCATTTTTGGGGTAAAACTGCTCTCATCTGTTGACTTGCCCCTGAGATGAAATGTTGTATCACCACAAAGTCTTCCATTTAGTGCCCCATCTGTCAAATAGCAACGGTCACCTATGGAGTGCAGTAGTCAAATTCCAACAACAGTTAAGACTTGGATTCAAACCTCGGTCTCTGATTGAAATCAGTGCTGTTTTGCTAAAGCTATCAAGCCAACAAATCCTTTTCTTTTGGAAGACAAAATAGTGCCTGATTATCAACAAGCGGATATAATGCCCATTTTGCTATTATAAACAATCATCACAATTTGTTAGGCACTGACACAGCTTTTTTATAGCTATTCATATTAAAGGTTAGCAAAACTACCTAAGGCACAAAATAATACTGATCATTAAAACAGATATTTCTCCCATTCTTTAAGTCAGATGTAGGTCAACAGTAAATTCTTATTTAAAATAAAAACAGAAAATGCTGGAAATACTCAGACGGCCAGGCAACATTTGTGAAGAGAGAAAAATGTTTCAGATTGGTGGCCTTTCATCATAAATTCTTATTTCTTACTATGTATTTTAGTAACACATATTTACAACTATAATCTGCAAGAAAGGTGGTTATACATCTTACTGTGGATTTCAGCAACCAAACTGTGAGGACAGGGAATGATCCTGTTTATCCACCTGTAGTCGCTCGCTGAAAGGAATATTATATTTGACAGGTTTTAGGAATGTTGGGAGAAGCAGTGTTTGCAAGTTTGTCTTTTACATCCATTTTGATTGCACTCTTTCACCTGAATGAGTGCAGCTGACAGCCAGTGCCAATTTATGTCCCAGCTCTTTGCTAATAAGTCTCTCGAGAATCCATCTTTGAACCTGTGCAGCCATTTAATCATTTTGGTTGTCTCCAACTGCCAATGGAACCCCAAATAAGGCAAGTGGTTTATTCTTATCTGACTTGAACTTCAGTCTAATCTCTCAAAACCATTGCGTAACATTGCCCGTTCTATTTGTTTTACTTCCTTACAATCCATCTCTTACTGTAATTGTTCCTGTGTGTTAAGGAAATAGATTAAGGTACAAACAAAGATCATTCCAAAGATCAGGGTAGGGTGACATCTATCCTATTGTGCACTGTACCCCATCTCAGGAGAGAAATATTCTGCATAAATATTTCAAGATCAACAAAAGTAATCCCATAAAACTCCAGAATATCTATCCTTCCCCACATAGAAACATAGAAAATAGGTGCAGGAGTAGGCCATTCAGCCCTTCGAGCCTGCACCGCCATTCAGTGAGCTCATTGCTGAACATGCAACTTGATCCACCTAGTAGTAAGGACTACATCTAACTCCTTTTTGAATATATTTAGTGAATTGGCCTCAACAACTTTCTGTGGTAGAGTTTCACAGGTTCATAATTCTCTGGGTGAAGAAGTTTCTCCTCAACTCGGTCCTAAATGGCTTACCCCTTATCCTTAGACTGTGACCCCAGGTTTTGGACTTCCCCAATATTGGGAACATTCTTCCTGCATCTAACATCTTCATTATTAAACCTGGGCTGGATTTTCGGTTGGAGGTTTTTTCAGGCGCTAATCGCAGCAGCGCGGTAAAGTTTGGGCCAGGAAATGGTTTGTGTCTGCAGCCACAAAATTCAGCAGCTGGGGCCTGAGAGTGGAGCGGAGCACTAAGGAAGGCATTGCACACCTCTCATCGGGCGCTGGGCTGGCTGAGCAACTGAAAATCCGTTGCTGAAGAGCCGGCTTCGGAGCGCCCTGAGAGAGACTTCCCTGGGGACAAAAATCGGCACAAAAAACATTCCCAATACCGTAGTCACCCCACATAAAGATAAATCGCAAAAATAAAACAAATAAAAAACAATCACACTTACCTCATTCAGTCCTTCACCACCGCCGGGACAGCTCTGACCGCCTAGTTTTTCAGGGGCGCAACGGATGCCACTCCAAACAAATGTCACCACCCTTTCGCAACCGTGGTTGAACACTGGCTCAATGCTCCTGGGCGGTATTGCTCAGCGCCCCCGCAAAACTCACACCAAATTTCCCGGCGGGGTGCTGGAAGCTGGCCGCCCGGCCGGAAATCATTTGCATACCCGTTACCACCACTCCAGGGCGTCAATAGAGGCACAAGCCCAACGGAAATCCACCCTACACACCTGAATTTTCAATATTGGCATTATTTGCTCTAGAATGGCTATTGGCAGGTCTTAAACAGATTGAAATAGAAATCTGCCAATTATCCAACGTCAGCTCATTAGGATAGGTGCAGGGCCAAATTCAGACGGGTCTACAGAGCGTACTAAGAGGAATATCTTGGCTTTGTGCGACATTGTAGAATAGGTGATAGCACGTTGGCAGCCCGTTTTACATCTCCCCTGATTTGTATTTCCATTGAAGTTAATGGAAATAATCGTGGACTTTACCTACCTTTGGAGATAAATATTCTGCATAAATATTCCATGATCCCCAAATCCCCTAATCCTTTTCATCACCGTCCTCACTACCAACATCCGATTGCCTTCCTTCTGTATAGTCTTATGGGTCTTGCCCTACAAATATTAACCCCAACACCAAATCCAGACAAAAAAAACTTTAGTCCAACAACTCAATACTATATGGAATTATTAAGAATCACCTTTGTGCAAACCCCAATACCTGTCTTGTGTGCTCAATTACCACTCTTACAAAGTGGCTATGGCTTGGGAGGTGGAAGGCTGCTGAGCTTCCATTGAGATGGCCATGGTAGAAGACCGCAAGTAGTTCTGGGCCTTGAGAGCGTGGCTTCAGATGGCAGCATCTCGCCATGGGCCGGGGCAGTCTGTCCGAGCTGGCTGTGTGGCACTAACAAGGACACTGTTGGGTTTGGTGCGAGATGCACTGGCATGCTATAATCCTGAGAGAGGACAGCAGGTGCCTTTCCCATGGAGCTATGGCCATTCTCCTGAGACTGTGCCTTAGTACTCCTACAGCTCTGCATGAGAACAGAGTGCAGGAGTGAGGTGATGCTTTGGAAGCCCCCGTCAATGCTGGCCCCCCCAGAGCCAAGGTGGCAGCAGTCTGAGCTTCCGTGGAAGCAGTGCGAGCCACTATGGAAACTATCAGAGCTATCAGTAGAGGCTCCATCATGGTGGCCGTGTTTATGGAGATGGCCACTTGCTCCATGTCGGACAGAATGGTATACATACTTTGCATGAATTCTCGACACAGGTTGGACCTGGACACCTCCATGCTCTCAGCCAGCACATGCAAAATTGCTGGCAGGCTTCCCGGTGCAACCAGCATTTTCTGGGGTATGCCCATCAGCCTTCTTTGGTCGTCTGGGTCATAGAATTCAGAGCAGAGCTAGTGTGTGTTGTCGTCCTCCAGTGAACTGGTACCTGTACCGTCCTATTCTCCTGTCCTAGATCCTGCACACTCATACCCAGTGATTGACCACATGAACAGGGCAACTATCTTCTACTTTAGAAACAGCGGATCACGTGACAGTGCAATGATGATTGATATTATTTGTGGCTGTTGCTGTTGGTTTCTCAAATCATATTAAAACTGAACCTGTCAGAAAAATCCCCAGTAAGACAATAATGCTCCTTCAATGCACTTATGAAAAGTCATTATTAACAGCTCATAAATATAATTTATTCATTAGTGTAGTTCATAAATAACTGTACGCATAATTATAGTTTGCTGAATGTCTGGCTGAGAAGCACTTTAGAGGATTTGTATGTTCCTTTATTGTTAGTGGTAGTGATAGAGTCATTATTATTATAGTTCTATCACCAGTTTTCCAATAAAAATATAAACCTTTTGTAAAACTATTTGAAAACAGAATAGCAAAATCTTGTACTCAACCAAGGCCACTATTTTTCACGTACATACACGGCAACGTTGAAATCCAGTGACAACTGACCAACCACTTCAAAGAAAGCCCCGTAAACAGCCCTAAATATATGTCTAACGAAACAACAAGACACGGAGTTAGACTGAACGTGAAGTGGGACAGGGGCTTGTCATAAGTTAACAGATAAATGCAACATTCCATCTACATTACTCGAGAGGAAAACCGACATAAAAGCACAGTTTGCGCCAGTGGTGGATTGAGAACTTACTGAGAGAGATGTGATTGCTGAAAGCCTAATAAATAGGAGGGAATTTTCCACCCATCCCATGCTTTCAGCAGGGCCTCCTCAGAATATCACAGGTGTTTTGCCTGCAGTTTTCCATCAATTTGATGTTAACAGATAGAAAGTTGCAGCCAAAACACCCACAATTACACAATAATCCAGCTGCTGTTTGCAAGGCCTCACAAGTGGAACAAGGCCTGTTGAATTGGGGAGCTGGTTCCCCAAGACAATTTACATTTTTAATACTTTATCTGGCACATTTTCCAACATTTTGAAGCCTATAGTAATTCTGCCTTTCGAGCCAAAAATAATTTCTCCTCAACAGCTCCTTTACATTATATGCCCCCGCCCCACTCACTCAGCCAATGTGCATGTGCTCAGTGTTTGTGAAGCGCCTTCTCCTGGAAGCACACACATGACATCCAGATGTTAGAAATTGGCAGAGCACGCAGACAGCTGCCCATGAGGCCAGTCCACATCCCTCCATGTGTGACTGCATTCTAATACATTAAGCAAGTCAGCTCTGGCGGCAGCTTTGTTCCTTAGCATGGCTTTCAACATTTCTGTCACAGTCCAAGCTTCACAGAGACACCTCACTTTGCTGCTGCTCCTGCAGCAGAATCTCCGAGGCCTCGTGAGAAATTGGAAGGCTTTTGCGCACATTTCCTTTAGCCTCTGACCCATTAAAAGTGGTAGCTGGCAAACTCTAAGCACAGTGGAATACAAGGTACCTGCATGATGCTTGTTCACATAAGATGGCTGCTGGCCATTTGGGGAATGCACAGCTCTCACATTCCTTATTCCAACATATTCCTTTTACATTGCCTTGCAGGAGAAGGCCACACATAAGAGGTGGTAGTGCATGCAGATTGGGGAAAGGGGCACTTCTACTAAGACTGTTGGCTCACTAAAAGGAGAGGTCCTTGAAGAGTCTTCAGACACCTCTCCAAAGCACTTTGCTCGTATCAACCTATTTTTATCATTCTTTATTCGCTCATTCCTTCCCTCACAAATAGGCATATACTGCAGTGCTTCAGCATAAAACACTAGAATATTTTGTCATATTTATTTCAATGGGGCATCTTCCTTCCAGCATTATAAACTATTTTTTTTTCTGATCTTCTAGATGCTAAGAGGAGGAGATGACAGAGCCTTCGCCCAACTTAGTATCTTAGCATTACACACCAAACATGTATATCTTCCTTTCTGGCAATGATCAAATGTTTGCTCGATTAATTTTTAATGCAATTCTGGGCAACATAAAGGAGAAGAAAGTTTGTTCGACTGTCTGAATTATTCGTGGCTAGAAAATTAGCATTCTACCATCTCCAAAACTGCGAATCCAAGCAGCAGATTATTACATTGCTCTATTCCTAACATTTAATCAGTTCCACTGCGTGGTTAGCAACACTCGACAAGGTAAACAGAATACCATCCACATTCAGAGACATTCTGCGTTCTATCGCAGCAGTTCTGACTCCCTTGATGTCCTTATGATACGAATATGAGACATCCGGAGCTCAAATACAGCACAAAAAGCAACAGTAATGGGCATCAGCCTTGTTTAGTTCTTTACAGCAGAAACATTAATAGAGACATCAGGCAAGCAGAGGGGTACAGAGAATGCAGCTATTAGCCATTGTTAAGAAAAGCTAAGTGTATCTCTACTCGCACAGATTTCCCCTTATGTAATAATTTATCTCAGATAGTCGAATAAATTTTCCAATCGGTAACATTGATTTTCAAGCACAAAGTGGATGTTACTGATTAGAAATTGGACTAGAGATCAGTTGCGTGGATTTTCATCCCGTTCAATTTGATAATTGTAACTGCTGTGCATCTATATAGCGCCTTTCACAACCATCAGACGTCCCAAAGCGCTTTACAGCCAGTTATGTACTTTTGGAGTGTAGTCACTGTTGCAATTTAGGAAACGTAGCAGCCAATTTGCACACAGCAAGCTCCCACAAACAGTAGTGTGATAACGACCAGATAAACTGTTTTTATTATGTTGATTGAGGGATAAATATTGGCCAGGACACCAGGGATAACTCCCCTGCTCTTCTTCGAAATAGTGCCATGGGATCTTTTACGTCCACCTGAGAGAGCAGACGGGGTCTCGGTTTAACGTCTCATCCGAAAGATGGCACCTCCGACAGTGCAGCACTCCCTCAGTACCGCACTGGAATGTCAGCCTAGATTTTTGTGCTCAAGTCTCTGGAGTGAGACTGTGAACCCATAACCTTTTCACCCCGGGGCGAGAGTGCTACCCACTGAGCCATGGCTGATACTAACCCAAAAACACTTTGTCAGTTTGTGGCCAGAGGCTTGTTAATGAGGTCAAAATGACATCATGATATTGTGCACTCTATTGTTCAGAATTTTGACTGATTTACACTGTTTACATTACCCACCCATATGGAATGTGTGTACAAGGATTAACCTGTATACTGAAGTTGATTTAAAAAGCCCAGGAAATGATTCTTTGAACAATTTTCTGGCTGTTTCTGTGCCATTTTGTTAGGTTTATCATCAAGGACTTTTTCTATTATAACTTGAGCTTTGTGACAATTGTTGTAATGCTGCCTATTTGTCCAACAGCTACAATCATGCTACATTGGGTCTCGCAATAGGAACCCACTTTCCCCTCAACTCCTTCCGCATATTTATACTTTTTGGAGGAAGAAGAGGAGGACCAACAAAGAGATGCCAGACAGATCAGGCAGCGCGCCCACCTGCTGGTCCGCCAACATCACAATCTACAAGCAGAAGCACAGATATTTGCATTTGTCAGAGGAGCAGGGACAGTGATTTACAAAGGACAGTATAACAAAGTTATAGCAGACCTAATGGAACCAATAATTTAAGTGAAGCTATGCCTCATTGTACTTTTTAACCAATCCCCAAGTCTGCTGAAGCCAAAAGAGATAGGCCCAGCCCATTCTGGAATTCTGGGCCTCCATGGCAACAGTCTGAGCATCCAGGGGGATAGCTCAACACAATCCAGGATAAAGTAGTTTGCTTGATCAGTGCCCTTGCCACTGGACTCAATACCTACCCCCTCCACCACTGTGGCTACAGTATGTACAATCTACAGACTGCACTGCAGCAACTCATCAAGGTTGCTTCAACATCGGCTATGGCACAGCAGGAAATAACGTTTCAAAACTTGGAATGCTTAAAGTAATGACTACTGTCATTGATCCACCCATAGTTTCGGTGCATGGCTAAAATAAGTCCAATAACAGTTTTGCGTAAATGGAATGGATTACAGTGAGAAAGGCATTAGTGGCAAGCACAGGAGTGTCAACATTGGCCGCATAAACATTAAACAGGCTATGTATTCATCTAGTAACCAGGCACTAAGCAAGAAAAAGCAGTGCTCATTGCTTGAACAGTGTCTTTGACTTGTTTGGCTGGCTTTTATAAATCAAAATATTTACCCACTTTAATGAGAGGAGTGTTTTGCCTATCCAATCATTACTGAACTGATTGGCCACAAAATTCGGCACCTTAGCACTGGCAATTAAAGCCACTTCCAGCATGGCCCTTGCTGGTCGGCATCTTGGTGAGAGCGACAGCACGGGTGGGACGTGTGTGCGGCAGCAGTAAGCAGAGTAAGCAGATTGTGATGTCAGTCAGCGTGCCATCATGTCGAACCCAAGGGTGGCTGCTCGGAGACAGGGGCTATCTGCTCTCCACCTGGCTGATGACTCCCCTCTGCAACCCCACCCCTCATGGCCAGCAATCATATAATGGCAGTTATGCTGCCACGAGGAACCTCGTTGAGCTGACCATCGGGGTGCTGAAGCAACGGTTCCACTGCTCGGGAGGAGCTCGACAGTGCTCACCGGAGCGGGTGTCCCAGTTCGTGGTGGTGTGCTGCATCCTCCACAACTTGGCCATCATGAGGGCGTAGCCCTTGTCACCATGGGTTCCGTGACCACCTCAAGAGGAGGAGGAGGAGGTCGGGAGGCACAGCCTGCAAATCCCTGATCCAGACGGGCTGTCTGTGAGGGCATCAGCAAACTCTGGTTCCCCTGAATGAAACCCCAGATGCCCATTGTTCAGCATCTCCCCAACTTACCATTCCTCTGTCATGGACCATCAAAGCGTCCTCTTGGGCATAATGCTGAAATGAAAGCTACCACAAAACAAACATTCCAAATATAATTTATAAATAATTAATTACAATATTACATTAAAAAGTCAACTAATCGCCCTTGTGCATTCCTTTAGTGTCTGTCTTTTGTGTTCCGTTGCCTATACTAGTGCTCCTACGCAGTGCTACCCCAGTGGCTGCAGCCATGATGCTGGGTGGAAGACTGCTGACTTTCTGTGTGGACACTGCAAATGACCTTGCGGGATGACCTCTAGCAGCTCTATGGCTGGCTGTAGACGGCATGGGTGGCAGCAGTCTGGACTGGCAGGCTGACAGTCAGTTGCAATGCCACTGGTCGAGTGACAGTGGTGCAAGTGCAAATGCTGTCATCCTGAGAGAGGACAGCAGGTTCCTGCTCCACGGAGCCACTGCCACTCCCCCGGGGTGGCGCCTCAGCATTCCTAGCCATCTGTTGGAGGACAGGTTGCTGGACTGCTGTGAGACCCTGCGTGGCAGCGAGCTGAGCCTGCATGAGAGCAGTCTACGTTTGCGTGGCTGCACTCAGATGTTGGGTCACTTCTGCTTATGCTGCAATGGAAGGTGCTACATCACCCATCACACCCAGCATCATGGCTGGGTCCACAAGTCCTCGAATGGAGTTGCCCATCTCTTCCATCCTGGAAATCATGGGCTCCAAGCTCCAGGCAAAGCCCCGTGCAAGGTTGGTGCCGGACTTCTCCCTGCTCCTTGGCAGTGACAAGAGGCTCTCTGACAGGCCTGCCAATGCACCGAGCATTTCTGTGTGTATGCCCATCGCCCTTCTTCTGAAGGCCACCCCATCAAAGTCCTCATCGGAGTCCTGTGCAGCAGAACCCATGTGCGACCTTGCCCTTGACGAGCTGGTACCTGCGCTACCCTTTCCCCCGTGCAGCCCACTCGTGCTCGGTGATTCACCATGTGCCAATCCCGCCTCTTATATGGCACTGTAAAGTTTGCACAGTGCCATTTTCTGAGCTGGTGCCTGGGAGTGTCACATCGAGTGATGGTGTCTCTTCTTCTCTATGACCCCCCTCCTTTATTTCTTCCTGCACAAGCTAGACTGGCAGTTCTTGCGTATCTGAAAGGAGAAAAGTGCAAGGGTTGGCTTGTGGTGAGAGGAAAGCAAGATGTGCAGGCTTGCACCATCAACAGCTTGTAAGTGAGAAGAGATTGTGTGATGAGGGGGAAGTGGGATGTGAGAGGAAGGATCAGGTATGAGGATACCATCATCATCAATGCTTTCAGTCTCACCGATCGCTACGACCTCGGTGACGACCCCTCCAATGATCTCCAGCACAGCCTCCTCCAGCTGATCAGGTTCTGCAGCATTGCTTGCTCCCCTGCCCATGCCTGTTTGTTCCTGCTCATGCTGGTTGTGAGTTTCCTTGGCCTGCAAGTGAAAGGGAAGTGTGTCAGTGTGTGCAGTGCAATGTGTTTGGATGTGGTGACTGTCATGGTTGAATAGCTGGCATTGTGTGCAAGGCGTGAGATGTGGGTGTGAGGCTTGCAGCAGTGGTAAGTGTGCGAGGGTGAAGTGAAACTATGATTGTGAGGTATGAGGCGTGATTGCTAGTGTTTGTCGATAGGTGAATGATGGGGGTGTGCTGTATTAAGCAGCGTGTGAGGCGAGTGATGCGGTTGGTGGAATATGACATTTGAAGATGCATTCACTCACCTTGACCATTCGTGTGAGGTCATTAAACTTCTTCTGGCACTGGATCCATCTCCTGGGGGAAAGACTGGTGGTACTGACAGCTTCAGTAATCTCCTCACACTGCGTTTGGCACAGTGCGTCTGGAAGGCCTCCTGCCCATCTGTGGGTAGGGGCCCTGTCTCCCCCTATAGGCCCCCTGCACAAAGACCTCCAGGGCCACATCGGAGAACCGCGGTGCCCTTTCTCTGTCCTGTTGAGATATTTCTCCAGCTCCACTCACAATGAGGTAGTTCTCTTACAAACCACCTCCCCTTTAAGCAGAAAGCCTTTCACTCTGCAGGCAACCTTTAAATAGAGAGCAGACTCCACACAATATTGGTCCGCTGGTGGGCACTGAGACAACCAGCAGCGTGTTTAGCACTGGGCTCAGCATTATGATCATGTTAAGGAGCAGGCAGCACGAATTTTGTATGCACTACTTGCAACGGGCACAGGAAAATCATGCATAGCGATCCCTGCGCCCGTTTTCGGGCCTGATCCAATTTAACCCCAAACACATTGCACTGCACTCACTGACACACTTCCCTTTCTCTTGCAGGCCAAGGTGGCTCACAACATATACGTTTTTCCCGGGTTGCCAGCAGCAGCGTCTAGGAGATTAAACACCCATTCCTGGGATACTCCAGGGCAATGCAGGAGTGTAAGCGACCCTAAATTACCACAACCACAAAGAAAGCTGAGCACATTTTATATCCATTAACACCTTTAACGCATGTTTAAAAAACAATTAATATTCCTCCGCAAGTTAAAAATAACCGGCAGTGGACAGGTAAATAGTTACCTGACATGTAGCGCGTGAAGATGCTTTTCCCTACCTTTCAGGCTCTCAGATCTTTGCAAAACTCTCGCTTTCTTCGAATTCTGCCTCCATCTTCCGACTCTCCGCAGTAGTTCCTCCACCATCACCACACAAGAAAAAGAACAACCGTACATTTCTATAGTGCCTTTCACAACCTCAAGATGCCCCAAAGCCAGTATTGCCAACCCTCGCCAATTAACCGCGAGGCACAGGATTATTGATGAAAATTTACCCCCAGCGCGCAATCTGGCGATCTGAACTGTGAAAACTCACTATTTTTTCCTGCTGTTTTAATCTTTGTTACGCTTCCTGTGATTGGCTGCTGCTGGGACACCTGCGTTCTCAACCGGGGATCCGCAGACCCCAGGGGTCCGCGAGTTGGTTTGTCCCATTAGTAGTCTCCCACGAGTTCGATTTCCCATCAGAAGTCTCCCCTGTGTATTTGATTGGAACAGTCCCAGATACAAAGACTGAGCTTGCACACTGTTGGACATCATTTACAACACATGTTGGGCGAGTTCACTGGCTTGAGGATTATCCCGGTAAGTTCTTTTTGATTGAAACATGAAGGCCAAGCGAGAAAATCGCTGTTAGTCCGTGTGTCTCCCTTCCTTCATCGTCGGCTTCCTGGAGCCACTCTCAGCGCTTGGACCTGTTTAAAAGACTTTCAAATCCTTCGGCCCCCTCTGACCAGGGTGATCACAACTCCTGCCTCCATGGGAAGGTGCCTATTATTTTTTCCCCAAAACGTAGCTTTGGTTGGCAGCTGCAAGGACAGTATTGCGTGATGATTGTGTTGGGCTCCAGGTGAAGGGTGATGATAAGGATTTTTCAAATGCTTTTTGTGAAGCAGTTTCAGATGCAATAATATTGTTTTTTTAATGAGCTGTGACCTGTTAGAGAATAAATAAAGCCACTAATGAGGTTTATAAACTAACCGTCAATATTTTTTGGTTTATGCTTGAAAAAATAGAAACTCATGAATTCTACACCAAATCTCATGATTTTTAAGAGTTTGTCCCTTGATTTATGAGGCGGTGAGTTGGGCAATACTGCAAAGTGCTTGACAGTCAATTAGCTGATTTTGAGGTGTAGTCACTGTTGTAATGTAGGAAACATGGCTGCCAATTTGCGCACAGCAAGCTCCCACAAACAGCAATGTGATACTGACCAGATAATCTGTTTATGTTTAGTAATGTGGGTTGAGGGATAATTATTGACCAGGACACCGGGGAAAACTCCCACTGCTCTTCTTCAAATAGTGCCATGGAATCTTTTACTTCCACCTGAGAGGGCAGACGTTTAAAATCAGTTGCAGCCTCAGTACTGCACTGGACTGTTGGCCTAGATTTTGTGTTCAATTCTCTGGAGTGGGACTTGAAATCACAATCTTCTGACTCAGAGTCAAGAGTGCTAGCACTGAGCCATGGCTGGCAGAGAGCACGTGTAAGAAAGAGCAAAAGTACAATTAAAAAGAAATCAAGGGAAACATTTAAATAATGAGTCCATGACTGAGTGGGGCATGGGGGGTGATAGAAAACAGTGCACATGGCTACAGGAGCAGGGGGCACATGGGCTGCGTGACATGGGAGTGGGAAAAGATATGGCTCGATTTTCTGCAACAGGCTCGTATCTGAATGTTTCAAGAAACAAGAATGAATAGATTGAAGGCAAAAGATTGACAGGGCTATGGGGAAAGAGTAGGATTAATTGGATAGATTTACCAAAGTGCCGGCAATGTTTGAGAGCTGACTGAATGCAATTATCAGTTGTATATGTGAATAATTAGTGTCAGTCTTCAATCTTTCTCAGATGCATCTTTCTAGTTTACCTTTTTCTTTGCCCTCCTGTTCTGGCTTTGTCCCATCTTCATTCTTTTTGTGATCATTGTCGTAGGTTGGTGCATCAAATTATGCAAACTCACCGGTCACCTCTAATTTATTTAACCAGCTTCAACAGCAACATATCCCAATGCAATGTTAGGGTTGCCAACCCTCCTGGATTGTCCGGGTGTCTCCTGAAATGGGCAAATGGTCTCTCAGGCGCTGCTGCTAATGACCCAGGAGAAAAGTTGCACTGTTCGCGCATGCACACCACCCCGGCTGCTTTCACTTGGCCTTTGCTAAGTTGCCTCACCGCTAGCACAACTCTCACCTCCTTACTTATACTGGACGGGCACGTGGACTTTATAATGACAAAATAGAATGCCTTTATCATAGAATCACGGAATGATACAGCACAGAAAGAGGCTATTCAGCCCATCGAGCCTGTGCCGGCACTTTGGTATAATGTGGATAAATGTGAGGTTATCCACTTTGGTGGTAAAAACAGAGAGACAGACTATTATCTGAATGGTGACAGATTAGGAAACGGGTAGGTGCAACGAGACCTGGGTGTCATGGTACATCAGTCATTGAAGGTCGGCATGCAGGTACAGCAGGCGGTTAAGAAAGCAAATGGCATGTTGGCCTTCATAGCGAGGGGATTTGAGTACAGGGGCAGGGAGGTGATGCTACAGTTGTACAGGGCATTGGTGAGGCCACACCTGGAGTATTGTGTACAGTTTTGGTCTCCTAACCTGAGGAAGGACATTCTTGCTATTGAGGGAGTGCAGCGAAGGTTCACCAGACTGATTCCCGGGATGGCGAGACTGACCTATCAAGAAAGACTGGATCAACTGGGCTTGTATTCATTGGAGTTCAGAAGAATGAGAGGGGACCTCATAGAAACGTTTAAAATTCTGACGGGGTTAGACAGGTTAGATGCAGGAAGAATGTTCCCAATGTTGGGGAAGTCCAGAACCAGGGGACACAGTCTAAGGATAAGGGGTAAGCCATTTAGGACCGAGATGAGGAGGAATTTCTTCACCCAGAGAGTGGTGAACCTGTGGAATTCTCTACCACAGAAAGTTGTTGAGGCCAATTCACTAAATATATTCAAAAAGGAGTTAGATGAAGTCCTTACTACTAGGGGGATCAAGGGGTATGGTGAGAAAGCAGGAATGGGGTACTGAAGTTGCATGTTCAGCCATGAACTCATTGAATGGCGGTGCAGGCTAGAAGGGCCGAATGGCCTACTCCTGCACCAATTTTCTATGTTTCTATGTTTCTAAACATGCAACACTGTTTTGTTAACAATAAAGAATCTTTCCACAAAGGGAACTGGAATAATTGGATTGAAGCCTTCTATCTCTTCCAGCTGCAGAGGCCATAATAATAAATAACTGAAAATAAGATGGCAACGTATGAGCACTTTTGTGCTGCAGACTGTCACCTATGAGGGACTGGACTGGAATGCTCAAAAGATTCCCAACCTAGTTCCTAGTAAGCGATAGCCCACAGCACAAAACGACTCATAATTTGCCACTCATGAGGTGAAATGAACAGTCTCTCTAAGGCAAACCAGAAGATTGGCTACTACAAGAAATGTCACACATATAATAAGGGGTATTTTTCAGAGACTGGAGAAAAACGACATTTTGAAGCAAGTGGAAGGATGGGGGATGAGCTTTACTCTGTATCCAATCCATGCCACGCTGCACCTGGGAATACTTGAAACTGGCACCGGGTACCAAAAGTGTGAAACTGTTCTAACTAACTGTTGCTGCAATGTAGCAGACAAATTAAAGAGTAATGTCACATGAGGAAATTGTCAGGGTATTCTGAGATGGTTAAAGTCCATTGTTCCAAGGGGTTGAAGCCCTGATTACATAGAATTACAAAGAATTTACAGCACTGAAACAGGCCATACAGCCCAACTGGTCTTTACGCTCCACACAAGCCTCCTCCCACCTTATTTCACCAAACCTTATCAGCATATCCTTCTATTCCTTTCTATGTGGTGATATTATAAAAGATAAAGAGACAGAACACAGCACTGTGCATCTCTGACACTTGGCAAGGAAGTAGAATTTACACAATGCAAAGAAACGCTAAGAGTAAAAACTAGACAAATAATTTTCCCAAGAAGGGCTGCACACCTCCTGGTGCTGCTGCCACATAAAGAGTTTAAAATGTCAGAAATTCTGCTTAAGTCATGAAATGGTATTCCCACCATCTCAATCGCAGACAAGGCCATCTCTGATCACTTGTTTGCATCCCTCACCCCTCACATGCCCCCTTCAAACCCCACTTCCTTCTGTGTCTGCCCCGGGAAAAACTTTCCCTCAAGTCAAACTCCCAACTGGCCCTCCATTCGATACAATATTTCTGTAAGCTATCGAAAAGGTCAATGATTCCCTTGAGCCCAGACCAATATTTGCTCTCTTCCACCCTATTCGTTCCCCCTGGTATGCCCCACATCTTTGCTCCCTGAAATCCACGGGATGCAGACTTGAACATATATGACACACAATTGGTTTAACCATTCATTGGCAAATCTCCCTGGACCACATCAAGCATTATCAGGCCCTCCTCTCCTTTGCCAAAATTGCTCACGCATTCAGGATCATTTTGGAATGCAAAGATAATCCCGGGCTTCCTTTCTCCATTACCAACCGTCTCCTTAAACCTCTCTCACCTGCCCCCTCCACCCTCACCTCCAACAACAAATGCCAGTTCCTCATGGATTCTTACCTATCCAGTCGTAGCCAAAGAATGGCTTCTCTTCTTGACCCCATTACCTCTGGGATTTCCACAGGATCTAATCTTGGCCCTGTAGGGTGTGGTGGGTCTGTCAGCTTGCCTTCCTGACCAGAGCGGTTGCGAATCGCTCCCACTCCCTGGTTCTCGAGCTTGGATTTATTAATCAGGTTGTGATAAAGTGCAGCAGACAACTGTTTTGTACAAAGAAGCTTTGGGTTTTATTCAAGAAAGCAAACAACACAAATACACTCCAATAAACTGTAAAATCTTACAAAAAGGTTCTAAACAATGGGGAATACTTTATTATAGGTAATAAACACAACAGAAATACCTCCCATCTCCCACTTACTCTCTAACTAGGTCAAACTCTAGGGCTCCAGGGATTCATACCCACCAGATCCTTTCCTTTGACAGCTAGGGCTGTTTCACGGTTTCGGGGTTCTTTGGTTATAGCCGGTTTGCCTTGCCGTACCCCGGATGTGGGTAGAAGACCTCTGCTGCGTATTGAAAGCTAGTTGGGGCGAGTTTTTTTCTCCAATGTCGCGATGTTTCTTCCTGCGTTTTCTCGCCATGTGCTCTTGATCCGAAGTGCTTGGTCATAAAAGTTCTTTCTGTGATGGTCAGAACAGTGCATTGTTCTCTTGGTATGATAGGCCCCCAATTATACTCTGAGAGGCTCCTTAATCTTTGCGCCAAATCTAACGTTTCTTTTGTTTAAGTTTTGCTGCCCAGCTAACTGAAACTTGATTAAGTGTTTTTAATCTGGTGTTGATAGACTTTTCTGAGCTGACGAACTCTTGTCAATTGTTGAAATTATCCTTTGGTTTCAAGTCGCAATTGTTAAAGTTAGTTTCTGGTGTCGAGTTGTCTGCCTGGGTCCGAGCTTTCTATGCAGGCCGGAAAGGTGATTAGCATTATGCATGTGTTGGATGGGATCTGTGTTTGGATTAAAACTGTACTTCCTTGAGTTGATTGTTGAAATGTAAATGTCTTCTAGGGGGCAGGTTTGAGGGTAAACAGTTCCCCAGACAACTTGATTAGCTCCAATATCCAAACTGGCTTTTTAGAGGCTGAACCCATCCCTGATCTTGTAGCTCTTTTCTCACAGACCCAACATGCACCTTTTTAAAATCCTAAACTTGGTTAAAACTCGTAGATTTCTTCCATGGGTATTTTAGGATCCCAAACTTTCTGCTTAGTAGTCTCAAATCGAATTTTCTTTTCAGTGAGTCCAAACATTGGGGGGTTTCTACGAATTTTGGAATCTTACAGTCTTGACCCCGCTTGACCCTGTTACCTCTGGGATCCCCACAGGATCTAACCTTGGCCCCCTTCTATTTTTCATCTATTTGCTTCCCCTCAATGACATCATCCAAAGACATGACGTCAGGGTCTACATGTACGCTGATGACACCCAGCTCTATCTCACTACCAGCTCTCTCAACCCCTCTACTGCCTTTGTGTTGTAAGTCTACTTGTCCGACATTCAATCTTGGATGAGCCACAGTTTCCTCCAATGAAACATTGGGATGACCACAAGCATTGTCTTTGGTCCCTGCCATAAACTCCATTTTCTCACCCCCGATTCCATCCCCCTGCCTGGCCACTGTCTAACATTGTTCGTAACCTCAGAATCCTATATGACCCCATAAGCTGAGCTTTCGAGTCCATATGTTCTCCATCACAAAAACCACCTACTTTCACCTCTGTAACATTGCCTGTCTCCTCCCCTGCATCAGTTTATCTGCTGCTGAAACTTTCATCCATGCTGTTGTTACCTCCAGATTCAACTGTTCCAATGCTCTCCTGGACATCCTTCCATCTTGCACCCTCCATAAACCCTCTACTGCCCGTTTTCTAACACGCACCAAGTCCTGTTCATCCATCACCCATCAACATGTGCTTGCTGACCTACACTGTGACTACACTCTGACAGTACAACAGTGACTACACTCCAAAAAGTACTTCATTGGCTGTAAAGCACTTTGAGATGTCCGGTGGTCATGATAGGCACTATATAAATGTAAGTCTTTCTTTTTCTTTAGCTGCCGGTACACACAAATGCCTCGACTTTAAAATTATCGTCATATTCAAATCACTCTATTGCCTCGCCCCTCCCTATCTCTGTAATCTCCTCCAGCCCTATAACCCGTCAAACCTTTGTGTTCCTCCAACTCTAACCTCTTGTGCATCTCCCATTCCCTTTGCCCGATTATTGGCAACCATACCTTCAGCCATTTAAGCCCTAAGCTCTGGAATTCTCTCCCTAAATCTATCCGTCTCTCTTCCCACCTTTAAGACATTCTATAAAACCTATCTCTTTGACCAATCCTTTAGTCACCCATCCTAATATCTCCTTCTTTGGCTATGTATCAATTTTGTTTGATTACGCTGCTGTGAAGCGTCCTGGGACGTTTCACTAAGTTGAAAGCATTATATCAATGGAGGATGTTGTCGAAATGGTAGAGTGAATTGCATTGAGACAGGTTTATATAACAGTCCTTTGTTCCTTTTCAAATTAGATTGTGTGAACAAATAAAGAAAATACTATCATTTCAACCAGTGACCCATATAAATATCGAGTTCCAAATGAGAAAAACAGCTGCTCCTGGGTTGTAGTCTGCATTACAATGAATTAATAACCTTAATTCTAATATCTGCAAGTATTCATTGTAACCCAGACTGTAACCCAGCGAGCAGAAATGAGAGTTGTGATCTATGAATACTGGGTGGATATCTGAAAGGGTACTCACTTCCGATGGGAGTGGAGTGAGTGCCCCTTCATAGCCCCAGCCAGCAGGAGACCAAAGCTCTGGCCTCTGAACAATGAGGTGACGTCCAGTGACGTACTCACGTCCGATGGGAGTGGAGTAATGACCCTCCCACCACACCGAGCTGGTCCTCCTGGTAAGGAGTTGTGAATCAGACCTGTCCACATAAAATGTGTCTTCATTATTGAAAAATCCAGAGCATAATCTGCTGGATGTAAAGTGGTAGCACAATGGGTTGTCTCATGTTGTTCGGCACAGATGAGAGAGAAGTATTTGTTTAAAACTCAGATAATTTACATAACATGCTCTGCTTTTCACATTGTTCACCTGAACCAAACTTTCCTAGATTGTGTTAAGTAGCCTTCAGTAGTAAATGATAACCCTTTGGAAAGGAAATCCTTAACTTGCTGCATGGTTTATGTCATTTTCTCGGAAACAAAACTTTGTTTTCACACACTGATGACAAGTGAAATATATCTCACAGTACAGTAACTGGAAATAGGCAAACCTCTACGTTCCCACCATTTTCTGCATGCACTTCATACCAATCGTACGACATTTACAGCCTGTTCTTCAGCACGGATGCAACTGAAGCAGCTTTTCTTTCTGTATGTTGGCCAACAACATGCTTATAACATATTTTAAATCTTAGTAAGAAGTCATGGAGACATGATATACTTGCAACCCAATTGTAATGAAATAGCACTTGGTGCTAAAATAGCTCCATGAATTTAAAATTCAAATAGAGTTAGCAAGTAATCAAGTTGTGGCTAGTCACAACTGGTGGTATGCAAAAGGTAGCTCATGGCATAACTGAGAGTATCAAAGTGCCCTTTCCACTTGTAGAGATCCATGTTAAAGTGAATATTTACTCAAAACTAAATTATTCCCTCATTGGATTGGATTGAATAATATTCAATGGCCACATTTTTAAAATAATGGCCCTGAATACGCAGCCCCAATGTGTGCGTACAAGGTGCACACAAAGCGCATGCGCCTAAATCCGGAACTTGTGATCTGTCTAGAATCCTCTTGACAGATCGCACACCTCCGGAAGTAAAGGGCCTCCGCGGGTGGAGAGTTGGGCTATTTGCCCAACTTCTGCCCAGCGAATGCCCGTGAAATTCTTACGACTGATAAAACAGCATAAGACTTTGAAAGGACAGAAAAGGCATCTTTTTCCAATAATTTAAACATTTAAATAAGGTAAGTTTATTTTTCGACCCTTTAAAATATGTAAACATATTTTCAAAAAATGTAATTTTTGTTTTAAATAATTAATTATATTTCTTTTTGATTAATTTTAAATATGTGATGTTTTTAAAATTTATTTTAAGTGCTTGTGTGTATTTGGGATCCCCATTCATACTTATGGAACTCACCATAGGTATGAATGGGGATCCCCCTACTTGGGTTGGTTTGGCATGCCCACGTGATCCTAAGGAGGCATACAAAGCACTTACGTGCCTGGGATACTTGGGCCTCTAGGTCGGCCTTCACGTAGAGGCCCAGGACCAGAAGTCTCCGTACCTCCGGGACCAGCGGGTAAATTCGTCAACATTTTTCAGCTCGGAGGCATTCGCCCGCAGGAAGCCTCCGACCGCAATTTCTGGGCCATTGTAATTATAGAAAGTGGCTAGGAAGGTATCTAAGGAAGAATGAGGATAAGAAATCCTGGCCTATGCTACAAAATGAGGAACTTCTTCACACTTGATTATTAGCTTATGGAATAGACTTCCATTTAACACAAGAGAGATAGACATGGTGGGAAGCTACGGATGTAATGGGCCTAATCTATTTTAAAGGAATCAGTGATGCAAAGAAGCAGAGCCAAGCACAACAGAAATTCTAGAAAGGACTTGAGCAATGAAAAAATAGTTACTCTGGGGGAAACTGAAAAGATAAGCTGTGTCTTCCAGAATACAGAAGCTTGGACTTCTTTATTGTTTATGCATCATTGCTGTAAACCCCTATGGTTCTACAATACAGAAAAAATTGTTGATTTTATTTATATTGTTTCTGTAATATGAAATAAGTCAATAGTATTAGTTATATTGTCTCAACATTCTAATAATGTTTTAAGTTGTTATTGAAGTCTGTTATCACGTTGCTGTTTGTGGGAGCTTGCTGTGCATGAATTGGCTGCTGTGTTTCACATATTCCAAAAGTGGCTATACTCCAAAAGTACTTAATTGGTTGTAAAGCACTTTGAGATATCTAGTCGTTGTGAAAGGTGCAATATAAATCAAAGTCTTTCTTTCTTTTTATTGCATCTCTACTCAATTAGTGTTTGTGAAACTGGAGTCTTAAATATTTAACCTTATACCCCCATTTATTCATTGCTGACTGCTGTTTAAAGAGTCTTGTCAGAAAAGAGTCAGGATAGATACTCAACAACGTGTACAGCACACCCAAAACTCTCGTAGCCCACATCACAAGTACAACCATTGAGTGATGAGTGAATTTCAAATGGTGCTACCCCGCCCTCGATCCCCCCAGAAGTGCAACAGCTGCCAAATTGGAAGCCGGAGATTTTGGGATGTCGAGGGCGCCCGCCTGAAACAATCCTTTGGCCATCTGAATATGCTAAGAGAGGGCTAATGCATGGCTGTGGACCACACTCTCAAATTTGTCAGTCACTGGATGGGGCATGCGTAGTGCACGTCAAGCGCAGTTTTACAGGTCTACTGCGGTCATTGAAGAGATTTCTGGAGGTCGTCGACATAAAGGTTAAGTATTTTTTTTATTTTTTGCTTAGCTTAATGTGGAGCCAGGAGGAGTATTCTGCCCCACCCGCCCCTCATTTGCTTCCCTCCCCTCCTCCCATGATCTACCTGGCTGATTTTGCGAAGACCTCGGGAGTTGCATTGGGACACCCAGTTGGCGTTTGCAGCTGACCGTCCGTATGGAAATGAGGCCCAAGGCCCAACTTGGAGCAAACATCGGGCCAACGTCTTCAGGTGCGCACTCCAGGCGTGCTGCTAACTTTGTGGCAGTTTCTGCCGCAGAGCCTAATTCTCGGCCCAGGTTCATACATGAACAATGGTGTCTTCAATGCTAGAGAACAGCTTACAACAGTGAAATTATAGCCAAACGTGATTGATTGCACTTAAAGGGAAGGGGTATATAACCCATAAGCTGTGGCATGGAAGGAGGGAATCTGAGGGCATAAGTAATATAGCAAAGAATAAATGTGTTGGAATATCGGTTTCTGTTCGACCATTCTACTAACACAGTTGTTTTGAGCTCACAGCAGAAAGGCAGTTTCCATAACAAGACCAACTCTCCAATGAACTGAAACCTTATGCATCCCATGAGCATGGTAGTATGCCACAGGATTAACAATTACCTCCTATTTAAAGTATGCAGCGCACCAGAGACCACAAGGGGTGCTCGGCACATGCTCCTGCCTTCTTTGCGGGACGTTGAATACTGCAATTCCAGTCCGATTAAATCAAGCTTACTTAGAAGTAGAATAACACAAGAAGCAGCATGACATAAAACAATGCATAACACCTCAAGATTCTATAGGTATAAAAGTGATGGAGTTCTGTCATAGGGGACCGAAACAGATGCACCCGCCTCCAAAGTGGTGCACGTATACAAATGACAAGATAATAAGGGCAAAACTTACTGTCTTAGATATTCACACCAAAATTTCACCTAACAAGTTTGTAAAACAGGGAGGTAAGTTACCTGCATAACTTGTTGAACAAAGAAGTTCTTGAGTTCACAGGATTTGAATGTCTGCAAAAATCGTGTTCCAATTCAGGCTTTAATGTACCATTCCTCATTCAATGAGTGGCTTCACCACCCATAAATAGGTAAAGCATTTCTTATGAGTTGGGTATGGGTTAGGATTTTACATTAACGTGTTCTACAGTCTCCTTCAAAGGATGGATATGTCAAAGGCAAGACCAAACTCATATCGGGTAAAATGAATGACAGTATTTATTTACAAACTAAACACAATGAAACATAAAAAGATATGCATATATGTGTAACGTATGCACCTGTGAGTCTGCTCACAGGTTTGTAGAGCTGTTGCATTGTGAGTAGCTTAGCCAGTCACGTGACGTTCACAAGACTCAATAAAACCCCAGTCAGTTGGGTCTAGGTCAACCACGATGAGGTATGCAGTTGTGAGTCTAGTGGATGAACTGGTAATGTGTAGTGTGATTGTTAAACATTTATTAAGAAACCAACTAGTTCTTAATAGCAATATGTTGCTATGAATTCTTAAGCAAAGAACCCATGAAGCAAATATATTACAATATGCATAAGAAATAACAACAGAAATCAGATTAGAGCAATTTGAACATCAGGCAATATTTTCATCCATACAACATAGAAAGTCCATTAAAGCATCATTCTGATCTGACAGATTTTTCTTCAGCAGGAGTAAGGGTAAGTTCAGTAATCCCATGAGCAAGGAGCATTACTCGAAGGCAACATAGGATAATTGGTGCTCCAATATTGCGGAAATATCTTTGACCTGTGCTCCCTTTGAACAAAGTTATTTGCTAAGAGTGCAGGTTCACTAAATTTATCCTATAGTGTTCTGAAAAGTCTCTCCAGAGCATTCTTTTGGACAGACTTAATGGTTTCTTGGAAACTCTAGTCCTCCGCGATTCACCAGCTTTTTAGTTCAAATTCTTTTTGATGTCAAAATAGTATGTAACGATGCCTCCTAATGAATAATTTAAAGTATAATGTTACAAAAAAATATCCGCTATAGAATGCTGATATGGCACTTCAGCGGGGACATCTGGTTGTTTGCTCAGCTGTGACTACCCACATTCAAGCATGCTCAGCAACTGTCTTTCATGTCATGCATCAATTCACATTTTAGCCTTGATTTTGTGAGACCAACAAAATCTGTACTGGGAATGGCTGCCAGCCAGGGCCAAACTGGCCCACAGCGCACACTGAGCTGACTACGCCCAATTTTGCGCAATCTCCCAGCAGCTAGGCTACTGGCAGTGCACAAAATTTGACTAGGAGCTCAAATTCAAAGGGCTGAGTGCACTTATAGATAAGTGGTTCTACTGGGCGAAGGGGGTGCAGAGAGATTATCGTTTCTGTGTTTATAACTTCGCATTTATCAGCCTTGGCCAAAACTGGGGAAAGAGGGAAGAAATGGCAGGCAAAAATGAACTGAAAAAAAATCCAATGTGTGCAATGTATGTGCCTGTGAGTATGCTCACAGGTTTGTAGAGCTGTTGAACTTGGCCTGGAGGGTGTTGCACAGAGCAGTCCCGTGCAATAAGTTTTTAAGTCGGTTCACAGACTCCCAGGCCGCCTGCAATTTCTGCGGTCTGGAGGAGTCTGTGTTCCATGTATATGTCGAATGTGTGAGGTTGCAGCCCATATTCCATTATTTGAAGGGGCTGCTCCTCAAATTCTGGTTGCACTTCAGTCCCACACTCCTGATCTTTGGGCACCCTGTGCAGAGGGGAGCGGGCAGGTCAGAAGGCCTCCTCGTAGGACTGCTCCTGGGCATGGCTAAGGTGGCCATCAACCAGTCCAGGCAGTGGGCAGTCGAGGGGGTCGTTCAGCCCGACTGCCTGCCTCTCTTCCGCGGTTACATCCGAGCCAGTGTGTCCCTGGAGATGAAGCATGCGGTGTCCACCGGTACGCTCGCGGCCTTCCACGAGGGACTGGAATGCATCATCACCCCCGGCACCCAAATTTTAATTTGACCGTTTAAAGTTTAAAGTTAAATTTGTTTAAATTGTCGGTTTTAGTGCTCCTTTAATAAGGGGGCATTTGATTTACATTTGTAAATAGCTGGGAGTGGCTTAGCCAGTCACGTGATGTTCCCAAGACTCAATAAAACCCCAGCCAGTTGGGTTCAGTGGATCCACGATGAGGCAGGTGGTTGTGACCCTGGTGGATGAACTGAAATATGTAGTGTGACTGCGAGAGACCATCAGCGGCAGGTTGGGGCCATAAAAGGAGCGGCGTGCAGCCCAGGGAGCAGTGTGGAGGCATGCCACTACAAGGTACTGTGCGAGCTGGTGTAGGAGGGCAACGGCAGCGAAGAGTGACGTTAGCAAGGTCCAGATCGGTGATTGGAGCATGGGCAGATACAGCAGGAGCGGCGAGATCAGAGTGAAGGAGCTGGGAGAGACTGTGGAGGGATGTGATTGGGGCCCAGGGGAGGCGTGAGTTCGGGGCCAGAGGCCATGGAGCAGCACGGGCCAGCCCACACTGCAATATGTGCGCGCACTAGGTCCGTGCAGCAGAGCAGGTTTCCAGTTGTCTTGGGTAATCCTTGCCACTGGACCAAGACCTAGCTCTGTCAAGCCGGTGTGGTGGCCGGTGTGCAACGGCCACCACACGTTAAAAAATTCCACGCACAGGCATCTTCCACCCTTGAGGATGTAGTTCGGGTTCTGCATTCGAAACCCCTGTGAACTCATCCTTTTTTTGGCGTGGAAGCAAGTCATCCTCGTTTCGAGGGACTGCCTATGATAATGATGATGGATTGTTAAACCTTTGCTAATAAACCAACTAATTCTTAATAGCAATGTGTTGCGATGAATTCTTAAGCAAAGAAGCCATGAAGCAAATACATTACAATGTGGACACACCAAGTAGAGTCTGAAGACAAGTGATGGAGTGGCGCAGGACTTAGTTAAGAGTAGGGTTGACCTGTGTGGCACTTTAGAAGGGGCGAGTGAGCTCAACATGCTGTGCTGTAAATGAAACCTAGCTGCAATGCTCTACACTTTTGGAAAGCCTCAGACCTGGGAAACATTCTATGCCCTGTCAAGCTGGCACCTGCTTTACTCAAGAAAAATTATGAATATTTTGCTTTTGCAAATACTTAATATGTCTATGGATAGTAGATTAACTAAATATGTCACTGGTGATGGCTTGGAAGGTTCCAATGGCATAAAGATTTAATGAATGCCAATAGTGATGTACAAGTTGTCTCCAGTTCAACCTGAAGCAGACGATATCACTGTGTCACAGCCTCTCTTGTGAAATGGAGGTCGAAAAGGCATGGCTCCTGCAATATGTGCAGGTAGGTGTGGTGGGGTCTTCAAACATAAATCCATCCTGGGGTAGTAATGAGTGTGGACAAAATGTTCAAAATATCATTGCACCAGCATTTATTGCCCCCTTATCTAAATCATGCAGGGAGGGCTATTAGAATCCCCAAAGGAATTCCTATCTTCACCACTTTGGTGATATTTTAACGGTAGTAACCAACAGTAATGAAGGAAAGTATTGACAGAAACAACCCAATAGTCAAACTAGCATACTATCTAGCAAAATCAACTCAGGCATTCAGCAAAATCTGATTGCAAATACTGAAAAAAAATCTAAATTTGCTATAAAGCTATGATAATTTCCCTTTAAAAAATTATGAGGTCACAGCATCAGTCAGGCACCCATTTTATATGGGCGTGTGTTCAGAGCCAGGGCAAAAGTCCACTGGAAAAATATGGAATCCAGTGAGGGAGTCACTTATATGGCTTTCAGATCTCTAATGAAATGTCATCAGGCCCACAATGCAACCTTGAACACAATCCCACAAGTCTTCACCAACAAGATCTGACACTGCTTTACCCCAGTGCATGGGCCTGGTTTAAGTTGCATTCTGGCCTCCAGCGAGACTCTGCCAGACACAAAGCTTCATAAGATTTATCCTTTTACCTCATCTTCCATAAAAGCACCCTCTAAAATTGGATGCGTTTGGACAAAACAAGTAAAATGACTGCAACCATCTGGGGATTTAGTAACACAACAGGACATTTCTTTTAACTTTAGTTTCATCTTATTTAAGAAAATATACACAAGAATAACAGGGATGAAACTTCAATTTTAATCACATATGGCAATTGAATAGGAGCCCCATGAGGCCCAGAGGCCATTCTTGGAACTTGTTCTTCATGCTTCGTGGCTGTTCACAATGACACTCAGCTTGAAAGGACATGAAGACTAATTAACACATACACAACTCTCCACCCAGTACAGCACATTCTCTCAGCAATGGAAATCACTTGCTCAACTTGCTATTACATGCCAGTAGCATTCCTGAAAGGTTATTTATATCATCTATGGGTGTAGTGCATTGGTGACATAGGTTTAAAAGGTTTCAGAACCATCAAAATATTAAAAAATCTCCATCGTGTAGGTCTTATACTGGAGTATATGAGTAGCTTTATATAGCACAACAGGAGGGAGAGAAATAAGACGGGGGGCAATTCTAACCCAACATCATGTCCCCGACCCAGATGGAGCAGGAGGCACTGGAAATCAGTGGGGCAGTAAAAGTTAGCAGCATTGGAGCTGGCAAGTCTGGTGGCTTCGCTAAACAGGGTGACTGCTTATCATTTGCACCTTCAACCAACTTCAAAACCTCAACCAATATGATCAAGACTTTCATTGCTATCCTAACTCTTGTCCCTTTCCTCCATGTCTTTCTCAACATCAATAACCTCCTCAAGAAGGCACCTCAGAGGAGAACATCCCTCCTGAGGAAGCGACGTCATGCACTCCATCACTCCCAAGCACCAGTGCAGAGATTGGCACCCCCGATGGAGTAGATAGCGAGTTAGGCATCTCAGGCTCGGAGACATGAGCCATGTACAGTAGACACCTCAAGTCACTGGAGAAATACCACCAACAATGCCTCCGCAAGATCCTACAAATCCCCTGGGAGGACAGACGCACCAACATTAGCTGGGCAGGCCACATCGTTCACATGCCAGTCACGAGACTCCCAAAGCAAGCGCTCTACTTGGAACTCCTTCACGGCAAATGAGCCAAAGGTGGGCAGAGGAAACATTAGAGGGACACCTTCAAAGCCTCCCTGATAAAGTGCGACATCCCCACTGACACCTGGGAGTCCCTGGCCAAAGACCACCCTAAGTGGAGGAAGTGCATCTGGGAGGGCGCTGAGCACCTCAAGTCTCATCGCTGAGAGCATGCAGAAATCAAGCGCAGGAAGCGGAAAGAGCATGCGGCAAACCTGTCCCACCCTCCCTTACCCTCAACGACTATCTGTCCCACCTGTGACAGGGACTGTGGTTATCGTATTGGACTTTTCAGCGACCTAAGGACTCATTTTGAGAGTGGAAGCAAGTCTTGGAAGCGATGGAAGTCTTGGAGTGGAAGCGATTCTGAGGGACTGCCTATGATGAGTGAGTTAGAGGAGACTACACTTAGGAAGGCTCACAGCGCAAGTGATCAGGAGCAGCTAGTGGTTGCAGGGACAGCTCAGGAGACAACTCGCTGGAGCATATTGCAGGGTGCCCCCAGACCTATCCAGGCACTTGAACTTTTGCGTCAAGATCCCTGTAGTGACCTCGATGATGTTCCTTGTGGTGTCATGGTTTTGGTTATATCTGAGCTGCTCAGGTGTGATGGTGTCACAAAGGGGTGTCATCGGCTATGTTAGAAGGGGTTGTGTGAACTCGCTGGTGTTTAAGCAAGGAACTGTACTGAGTGAATCCTTTCCCACACACGGAGTAGGTGAACGGTCTCCCTGGTGTGAACATGCTGATGTGACAGCAGGTCGGATGACTGAGTGAATCTCTTCCCACATTTTAAGCAGGCATAGAAACATAGAAAACATAGAAACATAGAAAATAGGTGCAGGAGTAGGCCCTTCGAGCCTGCACCACCATTCAATATGATCATGGCTGATCATGCATCTTCAGTAACTCATTCCTGCTTTCTCTCCATACCCCTTGATCCCTTTCGCCATAAGGGCCACATCTAACTCCCTTTTGAATATATCTAACAAACTGGCCTCAACAACTTTCTGTGGTAGAGAATTCCACAGGTTCACAATTCTCTGAGTGAAGAAGTTTCTCCTCATCTCGGTCCTAAATGGCTTACTCCTTATCCTTAGACTGTGACCCTTGGTTCTGAACTTCCCCAACATCGGGAACATTCTTCCTGCATCTAACCTGTCCAATCCCATTGAATTTTATATGCTTCTATGAGATCCCCTCTCATTCTTCTAAATTCCAGTGTTCCTTGCTTAAACACCAGCAAGTTCGCACTGGAAAGAGGCCGTTCACCTGCTCTGAGTGTGGGAAGGGATTCATTGAGTCACCCACCCTGCTGAGACACCAGCGAGTTCACGAGTGATTGCAGGGTTTGGATTCTGCTGTTATTGCTGCTGTTATTCACATCCTTCTGAGCTGTTTGTTTCTGCTGATGTTAATAACCCTTCAATTAGGCTGGAGTTTAATATTTTGATATTTCAAATAACAGTGTCTATATTTGATGTCTCCAAGATAAGAGGAGACTAATTGATGTCCCGTTTCTGACTGCTCCATTTTTGATCAGGGTGGAGGAGCAGTGAGAGATCGGGGCCTAAGAGAAAGGGTTCGGGGCCCAGGAGAGGCGAGGGCCCAGGGGCAGCACGGGCCATCCCACACTGCAAGCATGCATGCGCACTAGGTCTGTGCAGCAGAGCTTGGTCTCCAGTCGTCTTGGCTAACCCTTGTCACTGGATCAAGACCTAGCTCTGTCAAGCCCGTGTGGTGGCTGGTGTGCAATGGCCACCCCACGTTAAAAGAATCCACGCACAGGCATCTTCCACCCTTCAATCTGTAATTCGGGACCTAGAATGTCAGGTCCCTCATTGAAACACCTGTGAACTCATCCCTTTTTGGTGTGGAAACAGGTCATCCTCAATACGAGAGACTGCCGAATACTAATACTAGAAGGGGTAGCCCTTGATCCCAAGCAGCCATCCTCAAACATTCCTGGTAAGGTGGAAAAGTGGGAGGATGTTTAACTGCCGCAGGATAAATGCATCAGGACAGCTTCCTGGGCACCTGGCACAGACTTGCATGATCCTTCTGTTGCGATCACGTACAAGCTGCATATTAATGGTGTGAAACCATTTCCTGTTTACAACAACTCCTGACTGGCCTTGTGGTGCCCCAATGGCAACATGAGTGCAATTAGCAGTGCCCTGCACATGAAAGAAGCCAACCATTGCTGCAACCCCCCAAAGCAATCTTATTCTGAATGTGCTCATCCATAGGAAAACCAATGTACTGATTTGCCCTGGCAAATAATGTATTGGTGACCTCCCTGATGCCCATGTGGACTGCAGGCTGGGAAATGCAGGAGATGTTCCCAGTAGCAGCCATGAAGCATCCTAAGGCAAAGAAGTTCAGGGCAGTGGTCACTTTTATAGCCACTGGCAAGGCCTGGCCCCCTGGCCCAGCAGGCAGCAGGTCCTCTGTAGGACGCTGCAAAGATCAGCAATGACCTGCCAGGAAAAGTGCAGTCTCCTCATGCACTGCTCCTCAGAGATATCCAGAAATGTCACTCTTGGCCTATGGACCCTGTTGGCTGGACAAGGTCTTCTCCATCCATTCCCCACAGCTGCTCTCTACTCACAGATCCACCTGCTTCTCCACTTTGTTGTTGAGATCTTTGTTGTTGCTGTTGCTGCTCCTCTTCCTCCACCCAGTACAATGTAGCTAATGTAGCAAAAATGGCACCCGTAATAAGGTGTGACTGCTTATTCATGGTAACGAAAATAAACCATCAGAAACAAGCACTATCCAATTTTAAGCAACTCCAAAAATCTCACTAGAAAGAAGAAAGAAAGACTTGAATTTATATAACGCCTTTCACGACCACCAGATCTCTCAAAGCGCTTTACAGCCAATGAAGTACTTTTGGAGCGCAGTCACTGTTGTAATGTAGGAAACGGCACACAGATGCCAACGATCTGAATGCCTGCAACTGATTACCTCTTCAAACACTGCATCTGCTAGCTGTGGAGTCAGTCCCACTAGGCTTTATCTAGTGGTTTAGGCGCTGGGCGGGAGTTCCAATTTTTGCTGTTAATGTTGAATTAGGGTCCTAATTGCATCATAGAACCCCAATTTATATTTCATTCATGAGGCTCCCACCTGACTTTGGCGGTGACCTCCACTGACTAGAAAATTTGCACAGACAAAATGGCGGCGGGCAGAAAGTAAACGGCAACGGCGCGGTCAGTACATCCATATGATTTTTACTGCCCGCACACCCCATTTATACCCAGCACAGGGAGAGGAGGGGGTGCTAAGATTTCCCCTTGGTTGCTGAATTAAACAGAACCAATTCGACTCATCTTTCAAGACCCTGATTGGCTCATTAATGTCCTATAGAAATACAATGTAACTTGTTTACAACTAACATTAATTTTTCATTTTAACAAATCATCTTAAGTAAAAAAAAAAGGAATAAAATCAAGGCTGGGAATTCCTTTCACCAATTGGACACCCCATTGACCGACACCTTGACTGTACCAAAGGTGTATTAAATTAATTTCCTCTTATTCAGGTAAAACATTTTGATGTGTGAAATAATAATTGGGTGGCTTCAAACATTGTTTTACTCACCAAGGGGTAATATTTTTGTGTAAAATTTACTTGGTGCGTTATCGCACCTTAGTCATTAACCGAAAGTTAAACACTCAGGAGGGAAAATTATTTTCTAGTGTTGGTTGTATTTTAAATCCTTTAAAAGTGTTGAAGTGTCAGCCAAACCCATTTCCACTGTTAGGTACATTCACTAAGGTTGTCAGTTCTCACTTATTTAGAAGGAAATTCACTTATTTCGGTTTAAAGGTATGATCTGTTTTCCAATGACTAGTTTTTAAAATCAAATATATTTAAATCAGTTTACAATCTGGCTCTTTTTATATCATAAATCTTACTCTTAACATTTCCTTAATGTTGCAAACTCTCTTCAGTTTTTTTTAAAATCACATCTGTGCATGCTTCCGCATGCTCATCTACTGTTCCTTCTACCACCTGTTGGTTCCTCCCTCCCAACATAGTTATAAATTATCTCTATTTCTCTCTCTTTTATTTATATATATAAATATATATATATATGATACATTGAAGGTTGTACACTATGCAATCATACATTCACAGATTTTTTGAAATTACTAAATCTTTGAGGGGATTATGTGTTAATAATATAACACTAAATGATGGCAATTTATTAACTTACACTTCCCCGGGCTTATATTTCATCTATTCCTCTCTTTCTCACATGATTTGGCTTTCTAAGTATGTATTGATTATTGTGCCTAAAGTGTTTTCCCATCAAGCACTGTGTTCTAATTTATTTTGCATTGCCCAAACTATTTATCCACTTTTGTATGCTGCGTAGGACGGTACTGCATGACAAGCTGCTTTGCCAGTAATACTGTTGATGTTATGGGAAATGTTAACTGGAGTGACTTCAACAATATTCCACTCTTCTTTAACACTATGGCCTGAATTTTCTGGGGACCGTGCAGGCGCGATCGGAGGCGGGTCAGGTGGGAAATTTGAAAAAAGTCGGAGGGGGGCGGGAACCCGCCGTCATTCTGCCCCCACGCGCCTTTCCTTCAGGTATATTTGCCAGTGCGGCAGCGACCTGACTGGCAGAGGCGGGCGACCTAATTGAAATCATTATAAGCTTGTTGTCAGATACTTAAGAGCCTTTTTCCCCCTACATTTAAAATTTCCCTGCATGGCCACGGGATTCACGCAGCTCGGGAACCACATCTGTCAACCGCAAGTTGAGTGGCCATTGCTCCAGCTGATTACCTGATAGGATTAAATGTACTGTAAAATCTCCCACCTCACAACTGATCATTTTCCTCAGGCAGAAGCTATTGCTGACTACTTCTTGAGCTTTCTGCAGGCTTCAAGTGTTTCCAGCAAAGTCTCCATCCAGTGTCACCTTATTGAAAGAACCTTCCTCACCATTGACAGATTGCTTCTATCAACTCTACTTGACCTCCCATCTATTCTATCAGAATGGGTGCTGTTTATACTGTCTCAACTTGTCCTCAGAATCTGACCATGATGAGCCCCAACACCAGCAGCACTAGGCACACCAGCAGCACCAACAACACCACCAACCTTCTCCGCAACCATCTGATGCTGCACAGGACAGAGGGTATCACCACTCGAGTACATTGCTGCCCAGGATGCCAGGGATGGCCTCATCATGTCCAGAGTTACTTAACTTTACGCTATGCACGCATATGGCTGCCACATGTCGTGCCAGGTTGGCACCACCCCACAGCAACACCATAAAGGATCCCTACAATAACCAAACCATTCCTTTCACACTCACCACTATTGCCGGAGGTTCAGTTATGTCTCACTAGTCACTGCAACTCACTAAGCCACTTCCAAAAGCAAATACTGCAGATGCTGGAATCTGAAATAAAAACAGAAAATGCTGGCAATCTCAGCGGGTCAGGCAGCATCTGTGGAGAGAAAAACAGAGTTAATATTTCGGGTTGACAACCCTTCATCCGAACTGGCGAATGTTCAAAAAGAACAGATTCTTAAGAAGCACTGAGAGAGGGAGGGGAAGAAAGAACAAAAGGGAAGGTGTGTTAGGGTGGAAAGCAGGAGAGATTAGAACGACAAAAGGGATGATGGGCCGAATTGAAATGGTAATGGCAGGAGTTAGATAAAGGTTAGTCTAGATAGGGTGTGAATGGCAGAATAATGACCAGCTGCCACTGGAGATAAAGAGAAAAAAAACATAAGCTCGGGGGTGGGGGGGGTGTGTGGGGGTGGGGCGGGGGTGTGTGGGGGGGGGTGTGGGGGCGCGGGGGGGGGGGGGCACGGGAGAAATAGCCGAAGATGGGCAGAGGTTATGCTCTGAAATTGTTGAACTCGATATTAAGTCCAGAAGACTGTAAAGTGCCTAAACGAAAGATGAGGTGCTGCTCCTCGAGCTTGCGTTGAGCTTCATTGGAACAATGCAGGAGTCCGAGGATGGCGATATCAGAGCAGGACTAGAATGGAGAATTAAAGTGACAGGCGACCGGTAACTCAGGGTCACACTTACGGACTGAACGGAGGTGTTCTGGAAAGTTGTCACCCAATCTGTGCTTGGTCTCCCCAATGTAGAGGAGACCACATCATGAGCAGTGAATACAATATACTAAATTGAAAGAAGTACAAGTAAATCGCTGTTTCACCTGGAGGGAGTATTTGGATCCCAGGATAGTGGGAAGGGAGGAGGTAAAAGGGGAGGTGTTGCATCTCCTGCGCTTGCACGGGAAGGTGCCATGGGAAGGGGAGTGGGTGCTGGGGGTGACTGCGGAAAGGACCAGGGTGTCGTGGAAGGAGCGGTCCCTTCGGAACGCTGAGAGAGGAGGGGAGCGGAAGATGTGATTGATGGTGGGATCACGCTGGAGGTGGCAGAAATGGCGGAGGATGATCCGTTGAATGTGGAGGCTGGTGGGGTGAAAAGTGAGGACAAGGGGAACCCTGTCGTGGTTCTGAGAGGGAGGCGAAGGGGTGAGAGCAGAGGTGCCGGAAATAGAACGGACACGGCCATGGGCCATGTTAACCACGGTGGAGGGGAATCCTCGGTTGAGGAAAAAGGAAAACATATCAGAGGCACTAATGTGAAAGGTGGCATCGTCAGAGCAGATGCGACGGAGATGGAGAAACTGGGAGAATGGAATAGAGTCCTTGCAGGATGCGAAGTGGGAGGAAGTGTAATCCAGGTAGCTGTGGGAGTCAGTGGGCTTATAGTGGATACTGGTCGAAAGCCTATTCCCAGAAATGGAGACAGAGAAGTTGAGGAAGGGAAGGGAAGAGTTGGAGATGGACCATGTGAAGGTGAGAGAAGGGTGGAAATTGGATGCAAAGTGAATGAAATTTTCTAGTTCAGGGCGAGAGCAGGAAACAGCACCAATACAGTCATCAGTGTATCAGAAAAAGAGTTGAGGGAGGGGACCCGAGTAGGATTGGAACAAAGAATGTTCCACATTTCCCACGAAAAGGCAGGCATAGCTAGGACCCATGCGAGTTCCCATAGCAACACCTTTAATTTGGAGAAAGTGAGTGGAGTTAAAGGGGAAGTTGTTCAACGTGAGAACAAGTTCAGCCAGACAGAGGAGGGTAGTGGGTGGGGACTTGTTGGGCCTCTGCTCGAGGAAGAAGCGGAGTGCCCTCATGCCATCCTGGTGGGGGATGGAAGTGTAGAGGGAGTCCAAGGATGGAGATATCAGAGTGGGACTAGAGTGGAGAATTAAAGTGACAGGCGACCGGCAACTCAGGGTCTCCCAGTTTCTCCGTCTCCGTCGCATCTGCTCTTATTATTCCGCCATTCACACCCTATCTAGACTAACCTTTTTCTAAATCCTGCCATTACCATTTCAATTCGGCCCATCGTCCCTTTTGTTTCTCTAATCTCTCCTGCCTTCCACCCTATCACAGACCTTCCCTTTTGTTCATTCTTCCCCTCACCCTTTCAGTGCTTCTTAAGAATGTGTTTTTTTCAAACATTTGCCAGTTCTGACGAAGGGCCATCAATCTGAAACGTCAACTCTGTTTTTCTCTCCACAGATACTGCCTGACCCGCTAAGATTTCCAGCATTTTCTGTTTTTAAGCCACTTCCAAAGGTGTTCAAGTCTGCTCCTCCTGCAACTGTGCAGGGGCAGACTCAGCCATTGCGATCCGAGGAGCCATCTGGGGCTCTGACTGAGGGGGTGGCAGCAGGGCAGAAGTGTAAGTGGTTTGAGAGAAGCCCACATTTCCCTCTCCCCTTTCAAGGTCATCCCTCTCATGGGCCACCCACACTTCCCTGCTAGCAAGGAGCCAGAGAGCACCTTGCTGCACAACGGTAGGGACATGAGGACCCACGTCTACGCTGACATCCCTCCTAGAAAGGAGGCCTATGAGCCTCTGCTATCTGTGCTATTAGATGTGGCCCTTATGGTTAAAGGGATCAAGGGGTATGAAGAGAAAGCAGGAATGGGGTACTGAAGTTGCATGATCAGCCATGATCATATTGAATGGTGGTGCAGGCTCGAAGGGCTGAATGGCCTACTTCTGCACCTATTTTCTATGTTTCTATTCTCCATAGCATATGCTCGTGTGAGGGGCACATTAGCTGCTCCATGCAGTTGGCCATCCTATCCATGGAAGAGCCTACAGTCACCATCGCCTGCGACATGGTGCTGCTCATGTTGGAGATGGACTCCACCATTCTTTAAATATTTGCAGACATCACACTCGCAAAACCGGTCAGAGCCTCCTGCATTTCTTGCTGCACCGTCAGGAACATTCTTTTTCTGGATGGCCCCCAAGGCTCAGCATCTGCATGCAGCTAAGGAGAGCTGCAAGCATCTGCGACCTCCGGCAAGGAGTCTTCACTGCTGTCCCTGTCCCCACCATCTGCTCTTGCTCACTTGTGATTTGTGACGGATCCAGTGACAACACTACTCTATCTCTCGTTGGACCCACCGAGGTATGCATTTCTGCGCTGGTGCTGGATGTGCTCATGTCTGGTGACGCTGTGCTTTCAGAGGCTGGAGGCTCCTCCAAGGAGTCATCTTGCTTTTCCTCGTGGGCAATGCGGGGGCTCTTGATGGACCTGTGGAAGAGTAAAGAGATGAGTTAGATATGCAATATGAAGAATGGGTGCACATACCATTTTGCGCATGGTGATCATTCAGTGGCTGATGACATCAGTCCCCATATGAGTGACTGATCTATGCCTTGTTGTTGTACGATATATAATTCTGTCACCAGGTTGCTGAGATGACCCCCTCTCTCCGTCTCCCACCTCCAGCTACTCGGCCACTCCCAAGACTTCCAACGCAGCCTCCTCTGCTGTTGTGTGGGTCACAAATGATGGAGGCCCACCTCCAGTTCTCTCCCTCCCTCTTATTGTGCGTTCTCTTCTCCAGCAAGAAGGGAAAGAAGAGAATGTTGAGTGAGCGTGATGGAATGAATGTAAGGAATGGATGGGTTACATCTTTAGAGGGAGACCAAGATGGATTGGGGTGACAATGCCAAGTGGGCTCCTTGCACGTTGTTAGTTGGTATGATTGCATTAGGATGAGGCTGAGTGTGAGGGGTGGCTAGTAAGATGGGGATGTGATCATGTAGATAGAGAGGGGGTGGGTGGGCATGCAAGGTATGTTGGTGTGAGTAAGGATGTCCAGAAGTAGGGTTGGGAAGGCAAAGTGATGGTTGCCACGCTGACCGCTTACACCTGAACCGCCCAGGTATGGAAAATTCTGGCCTACATGTGTGGAAGGGCTCCTGCAGGGCTTTTTCCTGAAGGTGAGATTTTCTCTCCTCTTCAGTTATTTCCCCACCCCCACCTCCATGCCCTCCATGGACACACACCATACCCATAGAAGATGGTATGTGCACGACCTACTTGCAGATCTCCATCAATGCCACTCTGAACCAGATATTCGGAACTGCATAATATTAGTTCTAGTTAGTTCTAGTAGGTGCTCTCGATGTTGTTGTACGTGGTGCAGGTCTGGCCCATACCTCGCTCCTGTGCTGTGGCAGTCACCCGAGCCATCTTCCATTTCGTCTGGAGATCAAAAATGGACCGTGTCCACAGAGACACAATGTACAAATCTCTGGACAAGGGAGGAAAGGGTGTTCCGAACGTGGCCCTCATCCTGATGGCCACTTTTGTGTGCGACTGCATCAAGCTGTGCATAGACACTTCGTACGCAAACACCAAGTGTCAGTACATGCTGAGATTCTATCTGTCCCCGGTGTTGCGAAGGATGGGTCTGGCCAGACTGTCGCCGAATGCTCCAACCAGTTGGACCATGCCTCACCACCTGTCCTTCGTGGAAAAGTTTTTCAAGAAAAGCACCTTTAACCACAAGGCTATAAAGCAGTAGTCGGCGCGCAAGGTCCTAGACGCCCAACAGAAGAAGAAGGAGATGATGGATCCTGTCGGGTCGTTCCCCGAGCAGACTGTCAAACTCGTTTGGCAGAATGTCTCGTTGCCAGAGCTTTCACACTAGCATCAAGAAGTAGCTTGGTTGGCAGTGAGAAGGGCTCTACCCATCAGATCTTTTATGCACAGCCGGGGTTTCAGAGACACGGCACTCTGCCCCCGAGTTGGCTGTGGTGCGGACGAGACTGTCATCCATCTCCTTCGGGATTGCCCCTTTGCAAGGCAGGTCTGGAAGGAGATGCAGTGTATGCTGTCGAGGTTCATCCCAAGCAGCTCCATAACACAGGACTCTGTGCTCTGCGGACTGCTCCCAGGGACGCACACCGAGACAGACATCATCTGCTGCTGGAGAGCCATTAACTCAGTGAAAGACGCACTTTGGTCTTCCCGAAACTTGCTGGTCTTCCAGAGCAAGGAGATGTCCATGGCCGAGTGTTGCAGACTGGCGCAATCCAAGGTCCAGGAGTACGTGCTGAGGGACACACTAAAGATTGGTGCAATCACCGCAAAGGCACAATGGGGAAGAGCCACAGTTTAAGGCCCTTCCGCTACGGTAAACCCAGGGAATGGAATCAGACCCCCTCAGGCTGTACTTGTTAATCTGCTTGTATGCATAGAGCACCATGTACTGAAAAACACCTGTGTTGTGCCATGTATAATGAAAGTCTCTGCACTGATAGGTAACTTGTAAAGAAATGTAAATGTATTCTCATCCGTTCTGTGTACTGCTTTCATCTGCATAGTGCTACATGTAACGCGATTCGAGATTGGTATTGAAATGTATCCTGGACTGTAATGTAAACCTGTTCTTATCTGCTCCATGTAATACCCTTATTTACACAGTACTACATGTAACGTGATTTACGGATTGTACTAAACTGTACCTTGAAATGAAATGCACACTAGTGCATTGTATGGAACTGTGTCAGGATCCAAACGAATTGTATGGAATTGCTGACCGCAAGGTACTGAACGATTTTCCAATGTATTGTGAACATTTTACATGGATAAAGTATATTTTTGGGGAAAAAAAGTAAGACTCTCTACTCAGTCTTTCCTTTTAATCTCACTGTCCTACGAATGAAGTGGTTCAAATCTGCCAACTCAGTGTGTAGGAACCATTGATGCCAACCCAAATCCAACCATTCCGCAATCATGTATTTGTTGTTTCAACCAAAGCCCACCACCATCTCCTAAATTTGTTATCTGGGCCAAATCTTTTCTGCTGAAAGAGGAGTCGATAAAGGTGGCAAAGCTCCATAGCCGTCAATGTTTTTCTAAAGAAACGTGTTGAAAGAACAAAGGAAAGAAAGGACTTGTATTGAAGCAGCCTCTTTCACAATATCGAGACTTCCCAAAGCACTTTATAGCCCATGAAGTACTTTGGAAGTGCAGTCACTGTTTTAATGCAGGAAATGTCGACCTCGGCTTCAACTTGCTGTTTAACTGTTACTGATAAAATACTAATTTGCAAGACGTAAATATCTGACGTGTACAACATCTGTCGCTAAACTGGAAGAGAACTTGCTCCGTTGACTGGCCAAAAGTGTCTGCACTCACCTGTGGCAGATGACTAAGCAATTGTGCAATGTTTTATTTTCTTCAATTTATTAGTTTAGTTAAATCTCAAAAGACGAATTCGAATTAGGCCAGTTAAAACAATATTTTCACCTGGGTTCCCAGTTTTGCTCGCGCTGTTGTCAGGAGTGGAGTCTCTGATATGAATATTCATGTCCTTTAAAAGATTCTTCCAAACCGCTGTCAATGTGATCAATTGCCTTTCAACATCGAAATCACACTATTTGCGATGGCTCTAAACAACTAAACTCGCTTTTATTATTGAATTTGAGGTAAATATCCTGTTACATCTTGTCAATTGAACTTTCAGGATATAGAAATAAATGTATTCGCGATTTAAGCGAAGATTAAAATGCATCCTAGGTCCCTTATCCTGTGAAAACGCACCAATAATATATTAAATGTAAAATATTCCACAGGTAACATTGTTGTTCCCGGTTGTATCCCCCCAAAAGCTGCTACTATGGTGGATACAAGTTAATAAAAAGTATCTGTTTCCCCCTCCTAGTGTATATTCCCCAAACTTCCTGTCTGGAAATATTTAACACGTCAAAAGCAAATACTGAAGTGAAAGCAAACGGTAGGTGTGTGTGTGTGAGGGGAGAGGGAGAGGGAGAGAGGAGGTACTGACAGCCACTGTGTGTGTGTGTGTGAGGGGAGTGAGAGAGCTACTGACAGCCGCTGTGTGAGTGTGTGTGTGTGAACGAGGAGGTACTGACAGCCACCCTGTGTGTGTGTGTGTGTGTGAGGGGAGTGAGAGAGGTGTGTGTAGGGAGAGTGAGAGGTACTGACAGCCACTCTGTGTGTGTGTGTGTGTGTGTGTTTTGAGGGGAGTGAGAGAGGTGTGTGTAGGGAGAGTGAGAGAGATACTGACAGCCACTCTGTGTGTGTGTGTGAGGGGAGTGAGAGAGGTGTGTGTAGGGAGAGTGAGAGAGGTACTGACAGCCACTCTGTGTGTGTGTGTGTGTGTGTGAGAGAGGAGACGGCGCCCAGTGGATTGGCTGGCCTGCAATGGGTCAATGAGAGGAGAGAGGGGAGGGGCGGCCCCGCCAGAAATAGGACAAGCCGAGGCGGAGCGAGCCGGGCAGGAGCGGCGCGTCATGTGAAGGCTCCACATGCTGCCGCTGCTGTCGCCGCCGCCGCCTGGACTCGCTTCCCCTGGAGTTGGTGAGAGAGTGAGTCATTGTCCATCAAGGCGGCTCATCTCCATCCACAGCAAACTTGCGCTGCCTGGGACATTTCCTCTCTTTCTGTTTTGTTTATTTTCCTTCTTCCATCCCCCCATTTGTTACATGAGATCACCGTGCAAGTAGCAACCATGAGAGGTAAGTTCATGATGAGCCACGCTTTTTTTTTACTTGAAAATGTTTTGGTGCTTTCGGTTATGTGAAGAGTTAGCAGTTTTATTTCTCACCCAAAAAGATAGGTTTTTTTTTGGAGGGGAGGGGGACTCGAGTCGGTTGGCTCTAATCACGTCTTCTCTGTGATGAATAGTAATGTTTTAAGTTTGAAGTCCCGACATTTGGTGCGCGACGCTTCCTCTGAAGATGACCCTTCTCGGAATGTTGTATTTTCTTGCTGCTCGTTCGGTGTGTGGAGCGAGCTGCAAACTGTCAGCGTTTGCCGCTTTCAGTCAATTGGCCGTTTCTTACCCGCTTGCATTTCTAAGTCAGCCGCGATCCGATCCATTAATTTTATTTCCACTATGTATAATCCTCTAGTTGCGCACTGCACTGGCCTCGATCCGTGTATTAAAAGGGATCGGGAGTTGTTCTTGCTGATCAGTTTTCGATTGCCTTGCATCCTGCACTTGTATGGTTTGTTCAGTGAGGACTTGCAGATTTTTTGATGGGAATGGGTTACAAAGTTCGCGTGTGAAACTGCATGTAAAATCAATGCTTTGTAACTTCGTCTCATCTTGCAAGAACATTGCTGGTTTGTTTTGAACAGGAACTTTGTTTATGTTCCAGTAGGCGTGCTTATCCCGTGTAGTTCCCCACCCCCCGGTAGCTCAGATCTATGTGCACTCTGCTGTGCAGATTTTGCTATGGCGTACTTTTGCACGGGTTTATTTAAAATGATTATTTCAGTGTGTGCATACTGCATCATGGCAGGCGGTGTGCTGATCAGCTGCCAGACTGCGAGAGCGTCCCAGTGACCGAGATCTGTCAGAGCGGATCAATCCGGGGGAGGGGGCATGCGTGTGGGGGTCGCCAAGTGCTTCTGTGTATCTCAGTCCTTGTGTGTGCTGAACAATGGTGTACAGAATCAGGGCAGGGAAATCAAAGCACACACCTACCTACTGTAACTAATGTGCCTGCTGCAGCCTTTGAAGAATGGGCTAAATGTCTCCTGCTCAGCATGACTATTTTAAGGAATCAAAGTTCAAGGAGTTGCCACCCTCAAAATGTCCCTAACTATATGTTCAAAATAACATTGATTACCGCTGAACATACATTTCTGAAAGGCGTGTTATCTCTCTAGTAAATAAACTACTGATTTATAAGGAGTCCAACAACTGCAGTCACCATACATGAGATTGGGTTTACAGTCTAACTTCAATCTTTGCCCATATCCAGGATAGGAGGGAAGATCTTCCACAAATGTAATTTATTTATGTGGTATATACTTCTGAGGAAGGGCAAAGAATGAACCAGGTTTTATATTTCTTCTTGTAGCTAAGTACAAGCACCTCATTTGTTTTTTTTTAAAAGCTATATTTAAAAAAGTCGCAATTGGAAATCTAAATCAAAAATCAGAAAATGAGAAAGTAAGCTTGGTCAGACCCTGAAATGTTTGGTTTCTGTTGTAGGTACTGATTGACTGCGTTTCCACGATCTTCTATCTTTAATATTGAACAGAGTTGGTTATGTTCAGTATAAAATATGTGTATGCCTTTTAGGGAAAAAAAAGCTTTTTAAGAATTTGGGGGGGTATTTCTAACTTATGTAGTCTACTATCTGTGTTATCATCTGTCGTGTCGTTGCGCGCTTTAAGCTCAAAGAGGTCGGATATAAAATGGAGGATTAGGAAATTGATAGAATGAAGAAGGCAGCTCATTGTAGGTACTGGTGCATTGCCTGGACACCTTATTTGCTACATTTGGGCATCCTGTGAATTTTCCCATCACTGACACAGTTCTAATTATTTTCTGACTATGGCATTAGTATCAGAATATAGGATGGCGCAAATTATAGGATGCTGCATGATTGGTGATTTAAGAGAATGGCTGTTATATCCTCTGCTGGGGAGGCAGATGGAGCCCTGTTGGTTTCGACTCCATCTGACGTGCAATAGGTGTGAATGAAATCTAAATGTTACAGAAGGGAAAGCTGTAATTAGATTTCTGGGAATGAAGGCATTAAGCTACTTTGAGATAACCATAATGTTTACATGCTGGTTTTAACGCATTTTAATTCTCCATTTTATGTTTTACCCGGAGTAACAAGTATGAAAAGCGTTTTCAAAGTGAACTGCATGTCCAAAATATGCATTTTCTGTTTTATATCAGCTGCAAGATCTAGGGAAGATGACATATGAGCAGAATCTTAGATTTTTAAAATTCATAGAATCCATAAACGAGGATATTTAATCCCCATCCCCTCTTACTAGTCTTTTTCTACCCATCAGATCTTGTTCTTTTGCACAAAGTATTATTCGTTCAGGGAGTGGATGGATCTGGGTTAGATGTCTCCAACACACGATCACTTTAACCCTCCCCCTCCCCAAATGTAAATATTGCATCATTGCAAGACGCTTCACCTCATGGCCTGAAACACACCTGGCAATGAGAAACTAATGCATGTACGAACTTATTGAAAAATCAGTGCCATTACCACTTTCCGTGTCCCTTTTCTGCACTGTAGATTTTGTCATTATGTTGAAATGTCCCCTTACCACCTGACCATCAATTGAAATGTAAAAACAACCCATATTCAATTATTTTTTTCAATTAATGTACCTCAAAAAAGAAATGTCTTCATGTATGATTTGAAATGCCTAATTAAATTGAAGTCTCTTTAGTAGTATATAGCTACTCGCCTGTACAAAATACTATAATAGATTTCAGAATGCAAAAGTCACATTTTTTAAAATTGAAGTCATAAAACCTGGGTGATTTGTACATCAGTTTTTCGGGCAAATTGTCAAATCAAAATGCCATTTCATTCTGTATAAGCATATTATAAAAATATCAATACCAGGGTTTAATCAGTGTTTGCTCTTCAAGTCTGTTCCATTGTGGAGCTGTTCCTATTTCAAAGTTCACTGCATTGAATGCAATTGATTAACGGCTGGTAGAACGAAACACATTAAACAAAACATCAACGCCTTCTGTTGGAACCAGGGTGCAGAACTAGGGTGAAGTCAGATTCTGCGTGAGCACCAGAATTGCACAGATGGTTAAGAGAAAAAATGGAGGGTTGCCATTTATTGGTTATATAACCATACAGTTAGAGCCTAGCCAAGGCTGGTCTGTTACTGATAAATTTAGTGTGGAGATATTTAGCATTACACAGATGATTCCATTGGGATGATGTACTGTATTTTTCCATTTTTTGTTTTTTTATTGTCTTTTTACAGTTTGAATCTTTTTAATCCAATTTTTTGCCATCTTGTAGTCGTTAATTTAACTATTTGAATACTGAATCTGTCTTGTTGACAGCATAAGAATAAACATTCTTATCTTTTAAAGAATGCAGCAAATGCTAATGTATAGCGTGTCACTTCTCACACTCTGAGCCTTTGATGCTTATTTTATCTTTATTTATTAAAAAAAGGGAATCCAGCAAGCCTAGAATGTATGTTAATAATTGGTTCTCTGAAGCTTTTAAGCAATGATGTGCTTGCTATTGAGATTGGGAAATTGAGTAGGTTGACACATTACATTAACTTGTAACTGAAGAGAGATTTCTGTTCTCTCACTTGTTAGGGCTACTCTTTGTGTGACTCAGAAAAATAGCTCACTTCTGTTGCAGCCGCTGATGGAGAGTAAAATCGGAGCTGGAGCCATGTAACTAGTGTTTGGGATTTTATAAAGGTTTTATGGATATTCGTTGGAGTACTCTCAATGATCAGAAAAATGGACACATGGAGCTCAACAATTTTGCTCTTTCTGGTAAATGGGCTGTAATGTGGAGCCTTGTCTGAAATGGATGCTGAATAAACAGTTAATCTACAGGGGAAATAATACAGAAGCAGTCTGTTTCGATAGCTCATTGAAACATTTAATATCGAAGAAATCAAAAATTGGAGGCTTTGATTCTGAAGGTGGTTTTTGACTCTTATTTAAAAGCATTGTTCCCCCTTTGAAATAAATATTTGCAGAAGTATTGGACCAAGAGTAGTGTTGGCTGGGAGTAATTGCTTCTTTGTGAAGCTTGTTTTGGGATCAAAGTTTGATCTTTTTCCCATGGAAGGTCACTCATGGTCCAGTTCCATACAAGCTGCGAGACATCTTGCATAGAACTGGGGTGGTATAGATTGCAGGTTGAATTCCTAGGATCTTGCCAGCTCTTTTCCATTGGAATTGATATCCACATTAGGGTTCTACCCATTTGATAAGCTCTAGGTTAGGGAGTAACTTGGAAAATCTTTGAACAGAAATTTCTGCTGTCTGATGGGAAAGAGACAGTAAAGGAAGGGGTTAATTTATTTTAACAGCATTCAGAAGGTCACTTATTTATAAGGAACCAGCACTGCACAAGAAGATATTCCTGCATTAATGAGATGTGAGCATCTATCTTCATGAATGGAAAATCAGGTTTGAGCCGGAATCCAAAACGGAAGTCCCGATAACCAACGTGTAATCTTTTCTGGCATGGTCTTGTAATGCTGTGTCCTTTTTCATCCGCCTGATTGGTAGCTCATTACCATAGCACCATTCACAAGTGACTGATTAGACTGTCAGTTGTCAGTCTCTGCAAGGTGTTTACTAAGTTATGTATTGCCAAAAATATATTTTGTCAAACTCACTTATTTTCAGCATCACTTTATTCAGAATGCAATCTAGATGCCATTTGTTTTTAAATATTGAAACCATTCTAACAATATGTACTTGAGTTGAAAGTTTTCAATTTCATTCAAAAATTCAAAACATGGCACATTGCTTTATGAATTCCAATTGCTGACTTAAGTGCGATTGAAACTCTTTTTTTTTGGAGTTCACCTGCAAAACATAAAACATTAAACGGTGCCACCCGACCTGGGTGACACTCCAGACATTTACAAGGCCCTTTTTTTTTCCCCCCCTTTTTTTTTTGTGTTTTTCTTTTTTTGTTTTTTTTTTTGGGGCACTAAAATCACAATTTTCCCCAGTGCCCCCTATAAAAGGGAAGGGGGACACTAAAAGCAGTAATTTGATTTTACGTTTTTAAGTTTAATTTGTTTTAATTGCCGGTGCTTTTAAGTGCGATTGAAACCAAGCAATAATTATCACAGGTGAAATGTTAATGAATTTTAGTGGTGCGTCAATTGGTTTGTGTTCAAGTGTCAGTTGTGGCTCAGTGGGTAGCACACTCGCTTCTGAGTCAGAAGGTTGTGGGTTCAAGTCTCACTCCAGGAACTGGAGCACAAAAAATCTCATCTGACACTCCAGTGCAATGCTGAGGGAGTGCGGTTGGAAGTGCCGACTTTCAGATGAGACGTTAAACCAAGGTAACGTCTGCTCACTCAAGTGGACGCAAAAGATCCCATAGCACTATTTTGAAGAAGGGCAGACAAGTTATTCCCGGCCAATATTTATCCCTCAGTCAAAATAACAAAAACCATTATCACATTGCTGTCTGTGGGAGCTTGCTGTGTGCAAAATGGCTGCTGCGTTTCCTACATTACAACAGACGACGCTCCAAAAGTACTTCATTGGCTGTATAGCACTTTGAGACATCGTGAAAGACGCTATATAAATCCAAGTCTTTCTTTCCTCAATAAGGTCACTAGGACTAGTTTTGTTTCTTATTATTGCGACTCCATATTTTGTTTACATATTAATATTTTGAATTTACATATTTTAACAGTTTTTTTTTTAAAAATCCAATATGGATATTTTTTTAATTCCAAGAGTATTGTATTGAATATTATGTTGATAGACCTGGATAGAAAACAGATTTATTTTGAAAAATCCCTGGGGGCATTTCATCAGTTGATGCCATGTGTTATTCAAAGCTGAGTTAATTTTAATTCTCTAGCTCTAATCACTAAGGCTACTAATCTCCGACAATTATACTGAAAAGATCAATACAAGATATTTTTAATTTACTAAATATTCATCCAATAATTCGGTAAAATTAGACTTTCTTAATACTTTTGCTCAATTATCAAAATGTATATTTTGTGTTACTAACATCTTGTGCTAATATTGTAATGAGAATGTATAGCGTTCATGGTAAAATTACTTTGTGTATGATAGCCGATGCACAATTGGCAAAAAAAAATATTTTGCTCGAAAGATGCCTCCTTTTTACTGTATGTTTACATGCCTTCTGGATGAAAACAAGTAATAAAGGAGCGATTTGTTATGACATAGTGAATTAAATTACAGCTTGCTGATATGTCCTTACTATACAGTATAAATGCACATGAGGCCCATACTTGAGAGAAGGTCACTCTGTGACCAGTTACCTTTATTACCAAGACCTCAAGTGATGAAGGTGGGTGGAGCTTCCCCTTTTATACCTGAAAGTCCAGGTTAGGAGTGTCTCCCACAAGTTTACCCCTTGTGGTCAATGTTCTCAGGGTGTACAACTTGGATCAGCTTATACATGGGTTACAATGATAGTTGAATACATGACACTTGCAAAATAGAGAAGTGTATATTTGAAAGAAAGAAAGACTTGCATTTATTTAGTGCCACTCACAACTTCAGGATGTCCCAAAGCACTTTACAATCAATTAAGTACTTTTTAAAGCGCCCTGTTGCCCTGTATTCAGTGAAAGATGTTAAATGTTAATTTTTTTTAAAAAACCATGATGGATGTCATTTTACCTCCGTTTATGCATGAAAGAGTCAGGGTCTTTGAACCTTGAATCATTGGCCTTGATATTAATCTCTCCCCCGTATTTCCCCCCCCCCCCCCCCCCCCCCCTCCATGGTGGGCGAGAGAGGATTGGGGGGTTTAAAATGAAACAAACGGTGACGTCTTCCCAACCTGCCACATAGGCCATTAAATTCGACAGGACCTCCATGTCACTGGGTTCCTCAGCTATTTCCAGCCTCCTCCGCACCCTCCCCGGAAATATCAGGACTGCAGAGTTTCTGACTAGACATTGAGGAAGAGGAAGTAAAACTAATAGAAAAATATATTTCACAATAGTTGAATGATTGATTGGAAGTGAATCATAAATATCCTTAATGTTTTACTTTCTAATGAAAAGTTGGCTCACGTATGCATGCTTTTAGTTCAGAAAAGACATACCTTGATACGAACTGTGAATGGCTATACTGCCTATCATAGAAACTTCCAGAGTAGCCACAATTAAAAGTATGATCTGTGGGCTAGAAAAACTGTAAAATGAGTGGAAGCATACTGAGCCACAAAGAAACCAACCTTTTTACAGCATCAGTGAGTCTCCGGGAAAATGTTTTTTTTATATAAAGATTTGTTAGACCGAAATTTCTAAATTTGATCATAAAATGGCAGGGTGACTTTTTCTCCTCCAGAATTTTTTTGCGCTGAATTACATTATCTAATTCTAAATAGCTCCATGAACAAACCACAGTGTCCAGTTCATTTGCCAGAAAAATTAAACCATGCCCAATTGTTTTGCCAAACATTTTTGGTACTACCTTAAAATGTCTTCTATTTGGTTTGTTACACTTTATGTAGATTTGGAGCCATTCTTTGGGTTGCAAAAGCTATGGTCAAATTCACAATGATATCCATTGAGGCTGGGTTACAGTAACCTACCAGTTGGCTGATGCCTGCGGCCTTAGTAAGTCCAGTCACAAAAGATACCTTGGTACAAGTTGTGAATGTCTCCACTGTCGATCTCAAGACTTCCCATAATATCCATTACCAACGATGTGATCTTTTATAAGGGAAAACAGTGAAACAAATGCAAACCCACTGATGCAAATCTTTTAAGTTGTGGAGTGACATTAGTGTTTGCATCTTGTGAGCTTTGTCACTTGAGCAAATAGGTTGTTGATCATGTGACTGAGAACATACCAAAATGTCAGACAGGAAAAGACCAGCTAGTCCATTCAACTTGTACCATACAGTCATGATGTATTATCCACACTCCCTACATACCAGGAGCCATATAATCTACCCACCAGAAGCCATCTAATTTGCCTGGACAGGCAAATAACTAGATAAAACTCCAAGGCCAATTAGTGGTGGTGGCGAGGAAGTGGGGGGAATCTGGAAAATTCTTTCCTCTTGACCCCTTTTGCCCCCCCGATAGTCAAAACTGGTCCAGCAGTTCACATTGATCATGACTTATATAGTTGCCACTTCTTGTATGACATGACCCCTGCCCCAGCCACAAGCTGGTCCCGCTCTCTTTTGAAGGTGTACATCGAATCAGCAGTCACCGCACAAGCGGCAATTTCTTCCAACTGTCAACAATTCTCTGGGAAAAGAAGCAGCGCCCAACATCTAACCTAGTTCTACCCTTGTGTAACTTATAAGCGTGATGCCGGTCCTATCCAACCTCTCTAATTGAAATAATTTGTCAATGTGGACACAATCTCGACCCTTCATTATTTCATAGGCCTCAATCAAATTGCCTCTGAGTAAATGCTGCTCTCAAGTAAATAAACCCAGCTTTTAAGCCTGTCTAGGTTGCTAAGGTGTTTTAAACCAGAAATCAATCTATGGCCCTCCTCTGAATCTTTTCCAAATCCTTAATATCCTCCACCATGTGCGGGAACCCAAACTGGACAGAGTGGGTTAGAAATTCATCTTGGACGGGGCAATATCCTATCGGCGCCCGTTGTGTGCCCCGTCGATACTCTGTTCCATTGACATATAAGGTGATACCATCTGTTTACGATACCACACAAGACAAATTTCAACTTGGTGTTCTAAATGAGACCTAACCAAGGTTTTGTACAGGGACAAAATGGTATGCATCGTTTTATAATGAATAGCCTTGTGAATGCAGCCAGTACCCTATTTGCTTTAGCTATAGCCTCAAGCCATTGGATGTGAATTTTTAGGAAGTTATGCACTATGATACGAAGATCTTTTTCTTTCTCCACAAGCTGTAGTTCTGTTTCCTTTATTTATACGTAATCTTAGTCCCGCTCATGTGTTTAACACTGCACTGTCTCACTAAAATTTCATTTGTCAATCACGGGACCATTCCACCAACACATCAAGATCTGTTTGCAATACTTCATTCTCTTCCACAGTCCTAACACTCACATAAATGGTACCAGTGTGAGATTTTGCAACAAGACATGATGTTGCTTACAAACATACACCGAACAGAAGTGTAAAAGAAAGCTGTTAATCAGAAATGAATACTGTGGGGATTCAGGAGTAATATGATGATTGTGGACTGTGGCTTACTTTGGATATTCGTGTTCAATATGGCATTTACTTGGGTTGGGTGGGGTGGAAGTTTTGTAGTGAATTATATTTTCAGAACTTCCCCTGTATTGCCCCCAAAAACGCAATTTCTAAAGCTGTTGCTAAATGAACTGCTGCGTATTGTCAACTTACTGGAAATGACATGTCTCCGTTTTAACTCTGTATGAGCACTGGAAAGTATGATACCTTTTTAAAGTGGCACAAAAAGGTAGGATGGCAGAAGAAGGTGTAAGCTCTGGAAAGCAAACAAATTCACAAGAGCACTTCACCCAGAAGGACGATGTGATCGAATTGTTGTCTGCAATGAGCTTGTCAATGGTTTCTTTTAAGCTTTTGTATCCAAAATGTGCCCTTCTCTTTCCCTTTTTAGAATAATGACTTAAAAAAGAAAAAAAGACTTGCATTTATATAACACCTTTCACGACCACCGGACGTCTCAAAGCAGTTTACAGCCAATGAAGTACTTTTGACAGGTAGTCACTGTTGTGATGTGGGAAACGCAGCAGCCAATTTGCACACAGCAAACTCCCACAAACAGAAATGTGATAATGACCAGATTATCTGTTTTTGTTATATTGATTGAGGGATAATTGGCCAGGACACCGGGGATAACTCCCCTGCTCTTCTTCGAAATAGTGCCATGGATCTTTTACTTCCCCTGAGAGGGCAGACGGGGCTTCTGTTTAACATCTCATCAGAAAAACGGCACCTCTGACAGTGCAGCACTGGGGTGTCAGCTTAGATTTATGGGCTCAAATCTCTGGAGTGGGACTTGAACCCATAACTCCGAGGCAAAAGTGCTACCCACTAAGCCACAGCTGATTTGGGTTAATTGCATCAGATAAGGCATCAATTGCACGAAATATTCCATTACCATGTCATTTATATTAAAGGTATAGCTAACAGCATGGTAAAACCTTTGAAAATATCAATTTACAGAACCCCATATAGATTCCACAGCATGCTCACAGACTGTAGAAAAGACACTACCCAATAACAGATCCATGACTACAGACTTCTTTACCAGTCCAGTCCTGGCTGGAAACCACAACTGTTCAAATTTAGATTACACACCGAGGCTTGTTTTTCAACTACTAAACCTTTGTACCTTTGCTGATTTGCCTCTGATTACTTTGTGCAAAAGGACAAGTCGTATTTAACCATCTAAAGACCAGAGCTGTCCAGAGAGATTGGAGTGTTTTCTGTAATATTCTATTATTTTTTAATTCTATTCTTTGGTCTTATTACTTGCTGTAAGGGGCAAGGTAGAAGGCAAAATTGTCAAGGAGCGAGGATGGTTAAGGACCTTTTGACAAGTTTGAGTGCTTCAGGGAGAAGATTTTCTTATATTAACATAGGTAAATTTCTAAAGCAAAAATTATTTTTTCTCTGTTATCTCCAGTATATATGTGATCAATTTTATTTAAAATATGCTTATTTTTGATGAATGTTGCCAGTCCATATTCTGAGCTAGTCCTTTCCACCCTCCCCCACACTATCCACAATGCTATAAATAGAGTTTTCATTTGCTGAACTTCGAACTTTCTATCGATTGCCAATGTACAAAGCTTCCCAGGTTATCCTCTGTGAAAAGGGTGACAATAAATGAGTCCAGATTGCATGTGTTGCTGTAATCTTGTTACTGCAGTTTTCCGCGTGGCCAGAATTGGTATTTAACACCACCTGGTGTGCAATACTTAAATTGCACTCCACATCATTAATAAACAAGCAACATTATTTCTCTTACTAAAATGTTTTAAAGGTTCCACTGAACTGATGGTTAACTGTGTGCTTTCATACAGAATCGCTTTGGAATCAATAAGTAGTATATTTGAGAGTTTCTGAATCAATGACTGTTATACAGCGTTCTTCAGGCAAGTCGTGTCTGAGTGTCTGTCTTACCCATCCAAACTAACAATGAGTGGACGCATCAATTTTTTTCCCCAATTAATTAAATGCCAGGGTTAAAATTCTATAGTATAACTATCCTTTACCTGCAGCCTAAACTCCCTTCCTGTCCAGTACTCTTCAATTGTGCAAGTAGAGATCGTTTTAGGAAAGAAAGCCTTGGATTTATATAGCGCCTTTCACGACCACTGGATATCTCAAAGTGCTTTACAGCCAATCTAGTACTTTTGGAGTGCAGTCACTGTAGGAGGCAGGACGACCCACCCACAATTGTGCTCTGAAACAGATCTATTATCACTACACTTGTTTCGGCTGTGATTTTTCTTTGTCCAGCCTAAGATGCAGCCCTGGATCAGCAATCGTGTAAATAGTATGTTACTTTGCTGTTTGCCTATTTGGATATGAATCATTATCTGTAACTTTATGGCTCAGGACGTAAAGTAGCACAGGTGTTTGAAAATTCTGCTGCTGTTTCACTGGTGTGATTCTGCAGCATGGAGCTGATTTCCTGCGCAGTGCTAATTTTCGAGATGAGATTGACAGAATCATCAGAAATTCTTTTCCTACTTTTTGTTTAACACCGCTTTGCTCCGTGCTGTTATCCCAGTACTTGTGAATCCTGGCCATCTGGACCACGAAGCCCAAGCAACTCCTTTCTCTTTGCACTTCTTTCTAATCCACTGGTTGTCCTATTTGAATTTCGTGGCCCTAGAGGTTTGGAAAAGGACGTTTTTAGCACAAAGAAAAAATGCTTGGGCACTCCTGTCAAATCTGACTAAGGGGTGACCTAGTTGGAGATTTCTGCCAACGCCACCATTGAGCTGTTTCTGCAGACATTGTCTTGCCTCCTCTGATGTTTTTTTACTCCCAGCTTTATCTCTTGGTGGAAGCACCTTTGTCTCCTTCAAACTGCTCACCCTAGAATGGAAATTCACCAATTAGGGGATTGTAGGGGGAAACCTCGTTCCTAGTACTTTGCAAACCACAGCAAAATGAGTGTTTCAGCTTGTTAAGTGTTGAGCCACGGAATGGTGTAGTTAAAGTAAATAGGTTTTAGTGAGTTTCTGCAGTTAGACAGCTAGCAGTCATGAAACAGTCGAATTATCAATGCATAGGTTATACAAATTTTTCAAATGTAGTGTCTCCCAAACATCTTTCAATGAGATCAAAATAAGTTGTGAACGAAATGGACTGCTTTTGGCACTTTTCTCCTACAGTCTGTTACTTTGCATTTTCGTTCATGCATATTTAAAACGATTTTTTACATTTGACTACATTTATATATTCATTCTGGTATAATACCAGTCTAATTGAGCTGGATCAATTAAGTGAAAATTTTATTTTCCTCAAGGAGGAAGCAGTTTTCAAGAAAAATAAAATAGTACAAAGAATCAGATGTAATTATCCTGTCGCAGCAAATGATCTGTCTTATTGAAGTCGAAATGCGTGGCTGCAAGAACTGTTTCTTCTTGTGGCCATACTCTAAGAAGCAAAACAGTCGACTTGACATTTTAAACAGCTATTTACTTCCTTTGCCACTCAGCTTTGAAAAGGCTGTGTGTGGTTTCTGTACACGCCAAGTAATTCACATCTCTGTGTGCCAGCCGACTACTTATCTCTTTGGTTTGTGGGTGCTGTCTCTGACAGTTTCAGGTTGGCGTTCTCAGCATTGACATGGAAAATAGTTAAACTCAAGGGTTCATAATTAAATTACAACAAAGGTCCTCTTGCATTACCGATAACAGATTCACTGATGGAAAACATTGAGGCAGCAAGGGAAGGACAGCTGAACCACAGCACTAATCTCAAACTCCGACTCTTTAAATTAATTATCTGGATTTTGGCGTTGGCGGCACAATTTTAAAATTTGCAGGTGATACCAAGATCTGTGTGAGGGTTAGAACTGCAGAAGATGCTCGTCTGCTTCAGGCAGATCTTAATGTGTTGGGAGACTGGGCTCAAGATTGGAAAATGATGTATAACTTAGAAAAGGGTATTATTATGCATGTGGGCAGGGCAAATGCTCAACATTCATACGCCCTCCCGGGAAAGGCATTCAAGATGGTGGAGATAGAAAGAGATTTGGATATTCTAGTGCATACATCCTTAAAGGTCCATGAGCAATGTCGTGCAGCGATAGCTAAAGCAAATAGGGTGTTGGGGTGTATCCATAGGATAATTGAGTATAAGACGAGGCGTACTGTTTTGTCCTTGTACAAGACCTTAGTCAGGCCACACTTGGAATACTGTGTCCAGTTTTGGTCTCCTCCCATGGTGGGTGCTATTGAGGCTCTGGAAAAGGTGCAGAAGAGGACCACTAAACTAATTCCAAGTCTAAATCATCTTAGTTATCCAGATACACTAAAAGAGCTGGGTCGCTATATCTTAGAGCAGCGTAGACTTTGGGGGGACCTGATTGAGGTTTATAAGATAATGAAGAGACTAAACGGTGTTCCAGCTGACAGTTTATTTCAATTAAATAGGTTGGGCAGGACCAGGGGTCACAAATTTATGTTGTATAGGGCTAGATCTAGGTTAGACGTTAGGAGGTGGCTCTTTTTCCAGAGAATCTGGAACAAGTTGCCGTTTCATGTGATGGATGCAGACTCACTGAATTCCTCCAAGCGAAAGCTGGATTTGTTTCTGGCTGCGGTAGAGAGAACCTCTTACAGAAGGTAGGTACTGCAGGGAATTCAAGGCCAGAATGATCTCCTGGACTAGTTTCGATCGCCGAGATGGGTTGGAGAGGAACTTCCCAGATTTTTTCCCCCCCGCAAATTGGTCTGGGTTTTTAAAATCTGTCTTTTTTGCTTCTCCCAGGAGATCACATGGTTTTGGGAGTGGGGGGGAGGGGGGTGGAGTGTATATGTTGTGAAACACAAGGTATCACCATTGTGTGGGTCAAGCTTGATGAAGCAGATGGTCTTTACCTGCCAGTCATTGTTCGTATGCTGACTGCTACCTTTTATTTTAAGATTCCCAGTTTCTTTTAGGTTGGGTAGATTGTTCTTCCATTTTTTTCTTCTCATGCAGGCTCTGTGACACAGTGCTAAGATGGCGATATGATATTGACGATTCGGATGCTTTGTGGCCAGTTGCCGGAAAACATGGTTCAGACAGAGCCCGCAATGTTTGTTTCTTTGCCAAGAAATTCCTTGTAGCCTAGATCAGAGCTAATGTAGTCAACCAACTGAAGAATGTAATATGGTGGACCATCCCAGATGCTAACTTACTGCTGTCCAGTTACAGTCTTTGACCTATCTGCCTGACCTTTTTAAAACTGGACAGTTTGTCAAAATTATGAACATTACACCTGTCACGTTTAGAATTTTTCAACAATTTCAAGCCTAGCTAAATTAAAACATAAGAACATACGAAATAAGAGCAGGAGTAGGCCATTTGGCCCCTCGAGCCTGCTCTATCATTTGATTTCATGGCTGATCTGATCATGGACACAGCTCCACTTCCCTGCCTGCTCCCCATAACCCTTTATACCCTTATCGCTCAAAAATATGTCTGACTATATTTAAGGCGGAGACAATGACCCAGCCTCCATGGCACTGTGGGGCAGAGAATTCCATAGATTTACAACCCTCGGAGAGAAGAAATTTCTCATTTCAGGTTTAAATGGGCGGCCCCTTATTCTGAGACTGTGCCCTCTCGTCTTAGTTTCCTCTATGAGTGGAAATATCCTCTCTGCATCTACCTTGTCGAGCCCCCTCATTATCTTATATGTTTCGATAAGATCACCTCTCATTTTTCTGAACTTCAATGAATATAGGCCCAACCTACTCAGCCTATCTTCATAAGTCAACCCCCTCATCTCCGGAATTAACCTAGTAATTAATTCAACTTCCAATGCTTTTACCTGTAAAGAGTATCTAATCCTTAATCATTAACACTTCAGAAGGATTAAAAACTGAGGGAAGCATTACAATATTGTCTTCACACCCGTGGCACATGGCACCTGTCCCATTAGGAATATCAAAGGCCTAAAGAAGGGAACTGAATGGTCTGTGACATAGCTTAAATACTAAAATGATGACTCGGGTGCACAACAATGTTTTTAGCATTTCATGTGTATACATCTGCATTATGGATGCTCAATTGTTGTCGTTTTGATCTCAACAAGTGATTTTGAGTCGGAGCAGCACAACTGAGCAAATATCGAGATGCTATCAATTAAGAGATTGATCAACGTGATCTATCAATGCATGCAACAGGATGGCTGCAGGGTAGGCACAGCACAACTCAAACCCTACTGCAGGTATAAGGTGATGGTGTTTCAGCTTCGGCCATCGAGGAGACACAGTACAACACAGGCTGTAAAATGGGAGCAGATGCTTTCAGTTAAGAGGCTACAGTACAACGCAAGTTTTCAGGATGAGCCATGTGCAAAACGCAGGCAGCAGAAAGAACGTGCGGCAAACCTATTCCACCTACCCCTTCCCTCAACAACTATCTCCCACCTGTGACAGAGACTGTGGTTCTCGGTTTGGATTGTTCAGCCACCTAAGAACTCATTTTAAGAGTGGAAGCAAGTCTTCCTCGATTCCGAGGGACTGCCTATGATTATGTTTCACAGCACAAGGTGCAAAATTAGTCAACAGTTGATGACGAGTAAGAGGATGTGGATGAAAAGTATCAGACGATCTACTGGGATTACCTGTTTTCTAATATTTGGGTTTCTGGTCATTAATGTACTAAAGTTGCCATCTGTCGCAGGCTCACTTGTGCCATAATTTGAAATCATTATCTAAAGCTGATTTTCTAAATTGATGTAAAAATAGCCAACGCATTTACAACAAAAAGTTCATTTGTCAATTGTGTGTTGGTTATGTAGATGCATTCGTTAGTGAGCACTAATTGTTGTACATGGACGGCTTAAGCGCAAGACAGTTCAACAGTCACGATGCAGTTTTTTTTTGTGCTCAACACAAAGTTGTTTACAGATGCCCTATAAAGATAACTCATCTGATCTGAGATTGTGCAGAAGAGCAGTGACCCACGCAGCACTGATGAATTCATTAAAGATCACACGCGTGCATTTCCAATAATGTCTTGTACCATTGTCAACAAGGATATTTTAGGCTATACACAGAATATTTTTTTTAATTGCTTCAAAATAGTTAAACACCCACTCAGTAAAATAAGTGAAGTTCCAGACACAAAGGTACAATTTATAGCAAAGTGATTTTCTGTTTATCAGGGTGCTTTCACTATTGGAAATGCTTTGTGAGAAGAAGCCTGAAGGTTTACAGCGACACCAACAATATGTTAATTTGACATCCACTGTGATTTTACTATCAATTGTTGTTTTCATATCTTGACACCCTTCCCTTAGAGAATAGTGTGACGTAGTGGATTAACAGCCTGGCAGACTGCAATGTGAACAGTTTTCCCATGGCCATAGCCGCCTTTACACCAGCCGATAAGGTGGTTAGTCCTATATGGTGGGAGGATTTTATGGGCTCCCACAGTCCATATGATGAAGGGGGCTCACCCTCACCCACTGGACACAAGTATCCTGCTGGACGCTGTAATATATGCACCTGTGAGTATTCTTACAGATTTGTAAAGCTGTTGAGGGGTCGTGCAACCCGACTGCCTGCCTCTCTTCCGCAGTTACATTCGAGCCAGGGTGTCCCTGGAGATGGAGCATGCGGTGTCCACCAGTAAGCTCGCGGCCTTCCGCGAGAGGTGAGCGCCCGAGGGACTGGATTGTATCGTCACCCCCGGCAACCAAATTTTAATTTGATTTTATATGTTTTAAAGTTTCATTTGTTTTATTGCCGGTTTTAGTGCCTCCCTCCCCTTTTATAGGGGGCACTTGTAAAAAATGTATGCTTTTAGTGCCCAAAAAAAAACAAAAGTCCCACAAAAAAACCCCAAAAAAGGGCCCTGAAAAATGTTTGGAGTGTCCCCCAGATCTGGGGACACTTGATTTAACTGTTTAATTTTGTTTCCAACTAAAAGAGTTGTAAAGCTGTTGAGGGGTCGTTCAGCCCGACTGCCTGCCTCTCTTCCACGGTTACATTCGAGCCAGGGTGTCCCTGGCGATGGAGCATGCAGTGTCTACCGGTACGCTCGCGGCCTTCCGTAAGAGGGACTGGAGTGCATCATCACTCCCGGCAACCAAATTTTAATTTGATTTGTTTTACGTCCAAAGTTTAATTTGTTTAATGTGTCGGTTTTAGTGCCCCTTTAATAAGGGGGCATTTGATATACAGGTGCAACTAAAATAGTTGTAGAGCTGTTGAGGGGTTGTTCAGCCCGACTGCCTGCCTCTCTTCCGCGATTACATTCGAGCTAGGGTGTCCCTGGACATGGAGCACGCAGTGTCCACCGGTACGTTCGCAGCCTTCGGTGAGAGAGATGGCGCTGGAAGGACTGGAATGCATCATCACCCTGGCAACCAAATTTTAATTTGACCGTTTAAAGTTTAAAGTTTAATTTGTCAGTTTTGGTGCCCCTTTAATAAGGGGGCATTTGATTTACAGATTCAATTAAAATAGTTGTAGAGCTGTTGAGTTGGGAGTGGCCTAGCCAGCCGGTTACGTGATGTTCACAAGACTCAATAAAACCCCAGCCAGTTGGGTTCGGGGGATCCACGATGAGGCAGACGGTTGTGAGCCTGGTGGATCAACTGGCAATATGTAGTGTGATTGTTAAACCTTTTGCTAATAAACCAACTAGTTCTTAATAGCAATGTGTTGCTCTGAATTCTTAAGCAAAGAACCCATGAAGGGTTCAAGTGAGCGCAAATTAAAAAAGTCAAAGAGCAAGGAGAAGGCAATAGAGCAGGGTAACACTGGGGGACGTGAGAACCAGAGCGTGACAGGAAGGGACAGAATGTATAAACATAAGAGTGTATCAGAAAAGTGTTGTCAAAGCAGGGAAAAATGGTTTAAAAAAACAAATTTAAAAGCTCTTTATCTGAATGCACGCAGCATTCGTAACAAAATAGATGAGTCGATGGCACAAATAGATATAAATGGGTATGATCTGATAGCCATTACAGAGACATGTTTGCAAGGTGACCAAGGAACTAAACATTCAGGGTATTTGACAATTCGGAGGGATAGACAGAAGGAAAAGGAGGTGGGGTAGCTCTGTTAATAAAGGATGAGATCAGTGCAGTAGTGAGAAATGATATTGGCTCAGAAGATCAAGATGTAGAATCAGTTTGGGTGGAGATAAGGAATAATAAGGGGAAGAAGTCACTGGTGGGCGTAGTCTGTAGGCCCCCGAACAGTAGCTACACTGTTGGATGGAGTATAAATCATGAAATAATGGAGGCTTGTAAAAAAAGAACGGCAATAATCATGGGCGATTTTAATCTTCATTTTGATTAGACAGATCAAATTGACCAAGGTAGCCTTGAGGAAGAGTTCATAGAGTGTATCCAGGATAGTTTCCTTGAACAGTACATTGCATAACCAACCAGGGAGCAGGCTATCTTAGATCTGGTACTGTGTAATAAGACAGGAATAATAAATGATCTCCTAGTAAAGGATCCTCTAGGAAAGAGTGATCATAGCATGGTTGAATTTCAAATTCAGTTGGAGGGTGAGAAAGTTGGATCTCAAACTAGTGTCCTAAGCTTAAATAAAGGAGACTACAAAGGTATGAAGGCAGAGTTGGCTAAAGTGCACTGAGAAAATAGATTAAAGTATGGGACGGTTGATGAGTAGTGATGGACATTTAAGGAGATATTTCATAACTCTCAACAAAAATATATTCCAATGAGAAGGAAAGACTAAGAGAAGGGATAACCACCCATGGCTAACTAAGAAAATAAAGGATGGTATCAAATTGAAAACAATGGCATACAAAGTGGCCAAGATTAGTGGGAGGCCAGAGGATTGGGAAACTTTTTAAAACCAGCAAAGAAAGACTAAAAAAAACAAGAGGGGGAAGATAGATTATGAAAGTAAATTAGCAAGAAATATAAAAACAGATAGTAAGACTTTCTACAGGTATATAAAAAGGAAGAGAGTGGCTAAAGTAAATGTTAGTCCCTTAGAGGATGAGACTGGGGAAGTAATATTGGGGAACAGGGAAATGGCAGAGACTTTGAACAAATATTTTGTATCGGTCTTCATGGTAGAAGACACTAAAAACATCCCAATAATGGATAATCAAGGGGCTATAGGGAGGGAGGAACTTAAAACAATCACTATCACTCAAGAAGAAATACTCAGTAAAATAACCGGACTAAAGATGAACAAGTCCCCTGGACCTGATGGCTTGCATCCTAGGGTCTTAAAAGAAGCGGCTGCAGAAATAGTGGATGCATTGGTTGTAATCTACCAATATTCCCTGGATTCTGGGGAGGTCCCAGCGGATTGGAAAACTGCAAATGTAATGTCCCTATTTAAAAAAGGAGGCAGACAGAAAGCAGGAAACTATAGACCAGTTAGCCTAACATCTGTCGTTGGAAAAATGCTGGAGTCCATTATTAAGGAAGCAGTAGCAGGTCATTTGGAAAAGCATAATTCAGTCAAGCAGAGTCAACATGGTTTTTTGAAAGGGAAATCATGTTTGATAAATTTGCTGGAGTTCTTTGAGGATGTAACAAGCAGGGTGAATAAGGGGGAACCAGTGGATCTGGTGTATTTGGCTTTCCAGAATCATTCGATAAGATGCCACATAAAAGGTTACTGCACAAGATAAAAGTTCCTGGGGTTGGGGCTAATATATTAGCATGGATAGAGGATTGGCTAACTAACAGAAAACAGAGAGTCGGGATAAAAAATAACTAGTGGGGTGCCACAGGGATCGGTGCTGGGGCCTCAAATATTTACTATTAATGATTGTAATGTAACCAAGTTTGCTGATGTTACAAAGATGGATGGGAAAGCAAGTTGTGAGGAGGACACACAAAATCTGCAAAGGGATATAGACAGGCTAAGTGAGTGGGCAAAAATTTGGCGGATGAAGTATAATGTGGGAAAGTGTGAGATTATCCACATTGGCAGAAAAAATAAAAAAGCAAATTATTATTTAAATGGAGAAAAAATACAAAATGCTGCAGTACAGAGGGACCTGGGGGGCCCTTGTGCATGAAACACAAAAAGTTAGTATGCAGGTACAGCAAGTAATCAGGAAGGCAAATGGAATGTTGGCCCTTATCGCAAGGGGGATGGAGTATAAAAGCAGAGAAGTCCTGCGACAACTGTACAGGCTATTGTTGAGGCCATATCTAGAGTACTGCGTACAGTTTTGGTCTCCTTAATTAAGGAGGGATATACTTGCATTGGAGGCAGTTCAGAGAAGTTTCACTAGGTTGATTCTTGAGATGAAAGGTTTGACTTATGAAGAAAGGCTGAGTAGGTTGGGCCTATACTCATTGAAGTTCAGAAGAATGAGAGGTGATCTTATCGAAACATATAAGATAATGAGGGGGTTCGACAAGGTAGATGCAGAGAGGATGTTTCCACTCTTGCGGGAATCTAGAATTAGGGGGCATAGTTTCAGAATAAGGGGCCGCCCATTTAAACCTGAGATGAGGAGGAATTTCTTCTCTCAGTGGGTTGTAAATCTATGGAATTCTCTGCCCCAGAGAGCTGTGGAGGCTAGGTCATTGAATATATTTAAGGCGGAGTTAGACCGACTTTTGCGCGATAAGGGAGTAAAGGGTTATGGGGAGCGGACGGGAAATTGGAGCTGAGCCCGTGATCAGCTCAGCCATGATCTTATTGAATGGCGGAGCAAGATCGAGGGGCCAAATTGCCTGCTCCTGCTCCTATTTGTTATGTTCTTCTGAAGCAAATACATTACAAACGCCAACCTAGAATTCCAAGCCAGAGCTCCGATCTCCACAACCAAGACTGTCTGGAGCAGGGTTTGAACTCTGGGCCTTCTGACTCAGAGGCAGGTGTACTACCACTAAGACAATGCTATTCGTTAAGTTCAAAACTGTTGGAATCTTGGGAATTAGTGGAGAAAACACTGAGCACTTGTGTGGAGTAGGGGGAATACTGGTTGGAGTGCCAAGGAGTAGTGTTAGGATCAACGTTCCCTCTAAGCTTACCGGCTTTTATAATGTGAAATTTCACTCATGTGAAAACTTTGAATGGGCCGCACAGCCCGTTCGTTGGTTAGGATTACATCACTGTCTTGGATTCAGAAACTCAACCCATATTGGTCAAATTTGAATAAGATGTCAAACTATAAGGGGCAATGGGATTCAAGGAGGCTGCTCAGAAATCACAATCAGTTTGCCAAAATGTTTAGGTGGCCAGAACAATGGCGGATGAAATTTAATGTGAGCATGTGTAAAGTATGGCACATAGGAAAGGGAAATGGGTGTCAGACGTAGTCCATAAATGGTGTTGAAATCACTACGCAATAAGTTGAGAGATGTAGGAGACTCAATGTTCATCAAGTTCTACCTCATGCAGACCAGCAATCAAATCCAATAGAATGTTTGGATATATAGCCAAAACAGCAGAATACAAGTTCTAAGTCATGAATAGTGTTTAGGTTCGAAAACACTATTGTGTCCAATTCTGGTCCCAGAGATTCAAAGACAACATTCAAGTTCTGGAGGCAGTGCAAAGAGGCATGATCCTTCTGTGTCATTAGATTGAGCTGTAGTGACCGACTTTGAAGACTTGTGTTTTTCAACCTTGAAAGGAGGTGTCCAAGAGGTGATCTTATGGAAAAGGTGAATTGGGGAAACTACTTTAAGCTGAATTGTGAGAGTAGGATAGGTGGACCTTTTTGCTGCCGGAATGAGTGCTGACCAGCCCACTCCACCGGTCAGTCGGACAAAAGTCAAGATAGACCCCAACATGGCTGTGTGCAGCTTGCCAATAAAATCCAATTGGGACCCAAACCTGAAAATGTTTATTCCTCCCGAATATGGCCTTGGGCGGGCACTGTGGACAGGCCACCGACCTCGCGCCAGTTTTGGGCTGAAGTCACAAATCCCCTCACCATGTCCAACACCACAAGAGATTGATGAGTGTGTGTATGAGATATATATATTAGATAGAGGATTTGCTATCTTCCTGCTGTTTCTGTAGGGGCTGTAACACATCTCACATCTATGTAATTCCTGCTTTTTTAACTTCATTTTAGCTTCCTAGATTAGAAATGTAATTTGTTTCGGGGTGCAACATTTTAGCAGTGGGAGAGATTCAGAATCATTGCCATCTTTGAAGTAGACAGAAAGCCTCTGTGTTTCATTAATACTTAGCAGAAACAGACTTGACTCAGCAGCACAAATGGTAAATGTTGCCGTTTGTCAGTCACACCATGCACACCAGTGTTTGAAGGATGTATTTGCATACTGAGCACTATGTTTGTGGTCTGTATGAAGGCTTTCTACATTGAGCTTAGATCATCAGGTACTAACTGTGCTACTTATCTCCCCACCCTACCTATTCCCATGGCGTTATTGAGAAGCTGAACCATGGTTAAATTAGATATTAAATGTACACCAAAAATTGCCATAGGTATGGATTTGCAATTGTGAGCTCAATATAGTTTGAGGTGCTCCATCACACACACTGTGGACTAATTTTGAGCTGAAATTTGTTGAAGTGGATTGCCATTGTCTGGTTCAGATTATTTTTTCTCATTCGTTATTCCTCTTCTGAAGATTGTGCCCCACTTTGGAGTATGGTTCCGCCAGAACTGGTAGCTGTCTGAACCTCACCCAGAAGGCTAGACCGTGAGTGTTGCCAGCCTGTTTGTGGGGTATACTACCACACTATCCCATCCCAGATTCAAGGAAAAAGTGAAAAAGCATCGTTTCTCTAGATGAGGGCTGGCATCAGAGTTACATAAGGTGGAAGTGAATTGGAAGCACTGATGGATGAATAGATAAGTACAGTGTCCTTATCCACTAGATCATTAGATAGTAATAACAGCGAGAACCTGGGCTGATTTTGGTTTTTTAAGGGGTGCTCAAATCACATCTGTTCCCACCACTGCCGTGCTGAGGTTTGTCTACTCATCAACATCAAGAAGTTGCATTTAGGTCATGTCTTTAATGTAGAAAATTGTCTCCGAGTGCTTCACAGAGACGTGCTCAAAAAGAAGTAGCACAGACTAGAGATCAAACCTGGGACCTTGATGGTCTATATTGCTCAGATCTAGATCATGTTATGCCTTTTTCCACCAGGTAATTAGGGAGCCCTGATCCATTTCTTCTTGGTATTACTTTAAACTCCCATATTTTACCATAGATTTCCTCTCTTCCATTCTCCTGAATTGAGAAGGCGCTGAGATGACCTGTTCCTAGCTATCTGCACTGAAGCCCTTGTACCAGTTGCCAGAAGGTGGACAAGAATTACCATCCCTTGCTTCCATTCTAGTCTACACTTGGCCCTTCTGTTATCCCGGATAGGGTGGAAGCACAGCCAATGTTGGCGACTCATTTAAGTGAAGCATCACAGAAGCAACCCATTTCCTAGTAGTCATTGGCACCGTATAGTAACGAGTAATGAATCTCTGTACCGTAGCACAGCTCTGAGTATTTCATCTCAACACATCCTGAACTCCAATTTATACAGATATAATACAGGTCCGCATTTTCTGCTAAGATGTTAAAGATATTTATTGATCTGTAGCAGGGAGGCTGAGTCACTGGGTAACTCTTGAGCACTTTCAGACAACTGGTTCCCCCCTACATTACAACATAAAGTAATTAATTCGTTTGGGACATCCTGAGAACGTGAAAGGTACTACAGTACTTGAATGCAAGTCTTCCTTTTTTTCTTTCTGACAACTGGTTCGAGAGCCTTGCTGGCAGAGTCCCAGGACCAGTTGAGCTGAATGACCTCTCAATTTGGGAAATAGTGACCAGAATAGAGCAGAGAAAATTATTGAAACAACTGGAGTTTTTCTTTAAAAATATATTGAAAAAGTAATGGCAGAACAGGATTTGTCTTTCCATCTTGCAATACTTGCCCACATAATCTGCACTTAAAAATGGACCAATTTTAAATTTTTTCTCCATCCAATAGTACAAGTTTGATGTCAAGCAAAGTTTGTTGTAAAATTAGGAAAAAGAGGTTCAACGACATAGAAAGGATCTAATTAGGAGGAAGATTGGGAGAATAAAATAAACAATTAAAAGTAAGTTTAAAAATAGAGGAGCAAAAGGAAAGAATGAATACTTAAAAGTTGCCAAAATCATCTTGAATTATAAGAAAGAACTTGCACTGATGCAATGCTTTGCACAACCTGGGGCCGTGCCAAGCATTTTACGGCCAATGATGTACGTTTGAAGTGTATTCACTGTTGGAATGTAGGGAAACATGACAGCCAATTTTACATGCTGCAAGGTCCCACAAACAGCAATGAGATAATGACCAGATGTTGGTTGAGCCATAAACATTGACCAGGATACTGGGGAGAAGTCCCCCTGCTCTTCTTTGAATAGTGCCGTAAGATCTTTTATGTCCCTCTGAGAGGGCAGGCGGTGCCTCGGTTTAACGCCTCATCTGAAAGACAGCACCTCCGACTGTGCAACGCTCCCTCAGCACTGCATTGAGGTGTCCACCTAGATTATGCACTCATGTTTCTGGAGTGGGACTTAAATGCACAGCCCACTGACTCAGAGGCATGAGAGCTACCACTGAGCTAAGGCTGACACCAAAGGGGGTTTCCAAATATGTAAACGGTAGAAAGAATGGCTTTTTTTTAAAGAAAAGGGAGTAAATATCTTGGCTGGAACATTTTATGAAATGTGCTGTTTCAGGAAGAAGATGTGGGTGCCACATCATCGGAGTGCAAGGCATTCGGTTTCATTTCCTATGGGATCGGAAACAAATTAAGAATGATTTTATGACTACATAATGCAAATTCTTGTTGCCTTTACATAGCGCCTTTAATGTAGTCAAACGTACCAAGGCACTTCACAGGTGTGTAATTTGACACTGAGCCAAAGAAAGGAAATGTTGGGACAGGTGTCTTAAAGCTTGGCGCTGGTTAATGCTGTGTGAAGTACTGAGCACCACATCATCGGAAATATTACAACCGTTGAGAGACGTACAGAACAGCCAGGATGATCTTGGGATTTGGAAATTTAAGCTCTATGGAATGACTGAGGAGGTTGCATTCAATCCTTGTTAGGAAATAAATTCAAAATTGATCAAATTGTTCACACTGACAAAGGATTCAAAGTAATAATTTAAACATTAAGGGGGCAAAATTCGGTTACGCCCCGTTTGGGGGCGGTAACCGAGGAGAGGCGGGACTTCCTGCACCTGCATGGAAGTCCCGCCCCCACTGCAAAATTCCGGTTACCGCCCCTCACAGGAAGTGGAGCGCAATGGCACGGCTCCACTTCCCTTTGGGGCGGGTTTGGCGGTCGCTACGCGGGCGGGTCCGGGAGTGCTATACGGTCTCTCTGCATAGCACTGACGCGTTTCAATGCCCCTCCCCTTCCATTAAAGGGGAGGGACGCTGCGAGCTCTGCATGGCCCTTTGAAGGACGTCACTGGGCTACCAGGGCTAAGGGGTGCCGTGGTCACAGCCCGGCATCAAAACGGAGCGCCGGGCTGCACAATCGCAGCCCAGACCCCGCAAAAGGAGTAGCGAACGACCCAACCAGTAAGGAGGGGGAAATAAAAGATGGCAGCGCGTGGCGCAGTGCACCTCACCTTTAAGGTTTGCCCCGCGATGGGTGATGGGCCCGGTTCGTGAACTGCAAGACTGGCGCAGGCGTGCTAACGGGAGGCGCAGAACAGGGGATTCTGACCCCGAGTAGTAAATAAGGAATTTATGCAGAACTTTTTCCAGATACCTTACTGGATACCTGGAATAATTTATCCACTGTATTAAATAAGGTAAATCAGATTGAGAGCGAGCTCGATATATTTCTGGAGAAAGAGGAGATTGAAACAAAACACTCAGGACTACAAGGTTGAAATCAAACAAAATGTAATGAGCATATTGTGCTGAATGGCCTTTTCTGTTCCTAAACTTGCTCCAGTCGCTGTCTGCCACTAATTCCACAAGAAAATGAGGACATTTTAGGACCAAGAAATGACCAACATCTCACCATAGATGTCAGCCTTGGCCATGTGCAGATATTGTGGGTTACAGATCAAGATCCACTCCAGAACCTTGAGCACATAATCCAGGCTGACACCATAATGCAGTGTTGAGGGAGTGCTACACTATTGAAGGTGCTGCCTTTCGGATAAGACCAGTCTGCCCTCCTAGGTTTACACGAGATCCCAGAACACTATCTGAAAAGCCGTGGAGGACTCCCACTGTCCTGCCCAGTATTGATTCCTCCACCAAGATCACTAAAACGGATTATCTAGTCATGTATCTCATTGTTGTTTGTTGGACCTTGCTGTGTCTTGTTTCCCTATGTTACAGCAGAGTTTACATTTCAAGAGTACTTACTTGGTTGTGAGGCGCTTTGTGATGTCTTGGGGTCATGAAAGGTGCTGTATAAAAGCAAGTCCTTTCCTTCCTTTATGTCCTTCAATCCCATAACTATAATGCGCCTTCAGAATGGCTCTGCTTTCTGACGATGGTTAAATCAAGTCAACATTCCACTGAGCTCTGCAAACAGTAAATATGAAGTAATTAAATTAGTGTCGGGCACTGATGCAAAAAGGGTGGTATCGGATTGGCCGCCCATTATAGGTAGCACCAGATAATCAGTTCCATCGCAATCAGGCGCTGCCTATAATGGGCGGCCAATCCGATACCGCCCTTTTTGCACCAGTGCCCGAGACGAATTTCTAGGTCATTGAATTTTCTCCACCAATTAGGTGAACTTCTGTGCTTATTAAAGTCAGGGCTATCCGTACTGGGGAATACAACATTTAAACCATATAATGAACCCTCCATCGCATAGCCAGATGCAAATTAAAACCCAATTTCCTACATTAGCAATCCTTGTGGCCTGTTGAGTAAGGATGCCAAATTGTTGTGAATTAAGGACACTTTTTGCTGAATGCATCTGTGACCACTAGATACTGGGTTTATACAGTCTTCAAGCTCATTTCTCAATTTCATTTAACATCCCATCACTCGGGTTGAATTCAAACCCAGAGAACCCACAATATGCAAGCCCACTACCCAATTGTACAACAGCAAAATGGCTTCAAATAGTTGAGCAAGAAATCCAGCACACCACATAACTGTGGTTCAACCATCTAGCCTGTAAATAAATGTTCATAACTGAACTGCTGCTTATTGTTCAATTAAAGGAAGTGCTCACCACTACGCTTTTTGTAATTGCACTGTGGTTCTACACATCAAGGAAGGTGATAACATTAAATACATTGGAAGCATTTAATACCTTGAGATTGCAGCCCTTGTGCAATATAAGATGGCCTCATGTAAGTCGACTGAGTTTTAAAAAATTAATCTGTGGTGGTTATCCTTATTTGTTTTCAGGTGACTATCTGTTCAGCTATGTTTATTACATAAGTTTTCAGTGCACTGGCTAAGTAATAGTGTGAGAAACAGTGTCAAAGTAGGGCAGCAGTCTACTGGATCTACAGATCAAAAAGGCGATCAAACTGGGAAATTGTACATTTAATTATATAAAAATTAAGACTTCCTAGTGTGATACAATTGGCTGCTTATAAATGTGTGTCAGACGATGTGATTAATATAAAGGCTGAATTTAAGAAGGCGTCTTGGCCTCTTTGTGTCATTTTGACTTCCTACAGTAACTCTTGCATTATGCTATAAGATGGGCAGAGAGAATTAACTGAACTGTACATTTTAAAAGTGAAAACATTCTGTAACTTGCCTAGTTTCACGGTGCAAATGTCTTTGGTCGGGTCCGCTGCTCATGTCATGAAGCTGAAAGCGATGTTTGTGGTTTGCTGGTTTTACCAGCCAGCGTGGATTCTGCTGATGCTCAGCACAGGCCAAGACTTGCAATAAATGTTTGTATTTCTGGGGTGCTTCTTATCAGTTCTGTTGCATCTCCTTCCCTATAAGCTATTTTCTGAAACCATAAAACAGATTGACTGTTTCGAGCTTAAAATAGTTGTGAGGGGGAGGAGTGGATAAATTGGCAGTTTATGAGCAATGAAAGACATTTTTTTTAATGTTTTCTTCCAACTCTGTCATAGACTGCACCAGGATGAAAGAACATTTGTAATAACCACATTTGTCGTGTGTCTGTTAATGCAATCATTTTTGACTGCAGTTTTCCTCCCCCCCCCGCCCCCCACCTCTTATCCTCATTCTCTTAAAAGCTAAGATTTGCCCAAGATTACAGGCTCATTTCTGGGACTTGGCTGAAGTTCCTGCTCTTCATTTGACAGTCTGGACAGTAGATGTGGATCAGATTATTCAACAGTGGGGGCTATTGTTGAGAAATTCAATCCTTCACACTTCCAGTAGGTGTCATTGGACAAGCAGGAACTCGAGCTGAGTTTGTTTTCCTCCCTAACTAGGGGACACTGAAGCCAATTAGAAGAGCCCCATTGCCTCCTGCTTTAGAGCTGGCGAACTGAACACAGAACAGGCATTCAGCAGTTCGCTCCTGATCTGTATGCCACAGTGACACATCATGTGGTGCATTACCCACTAATCCATCGGGGAGCACCAAAAGCATTCATTGAAATGGAGTATTTGTTGTGACGCTAAGTTCATTCGCTGTGCATTGCTCGCCTAATTTGGCACATCAGAGAGATCTGCCCACTGAAGGCCATCTGTTGTACGATTAGCTTTGTGATGGTGAATGTTTTGCTGATACAGCTACAATAGACATGATAACAAGGCTGGAACAAGATTTCTCCTGGATGGAATTGGCCTATATTTAGCTATTATATGTGCCTTGCACCATCGTGTGATTGGCATCCATAAGGCATATGCATTTCACTAAAAGCTTTATGATCACTTTTTAAATTTGATCATTTAATAAACAAAAATGGACTCGTTTAATCATGGCACAGCCTAAGAGGCTCGTTTCTACTTTTTTATTGCTCTGATCAACCTTTGTCGTTGGGCATACCAATTTTGTGCCTAAGCCAAAAAATCCCTTTTAGTTCAAATGTTTTGGTGAACATTTACACACATCAGTTTGCGCAATATGAACATTGAGTTTTTGTATATTCTCTTAGTGTCAGATACGCCCAGGCCAGGTATGACATGGTCGATATGTAGAGTACTCGTTCAACACTGAGCTAATCCAAACCTCCTGAAGAGCAACACCTACTTGTGCTACTGTGATACTTTTACAGTTCCCACAACAGCCACCTTTATGGCCTCTGAGACGGCAATCTTTGTCAAGCTGTGAGGAGTTTTGTGCTATGGAACCACACTCTAGGAACTGATTTGAGATTGAGCAAATACATTTAATGTAGGACCCGTGCAAGTGGCAGAGAGAGCACTTCCATCCCATCAGTTCAGGCTGAATTTAGGCCTGTGCCCTAGAGGTGAAAGGTCACTGTACCACCACACCGGTTGATCTAGCCCCCACATTGTGCTCTTCGTTTTAAGCATTGTGGTTTAATGCCATCTACAAACTGGATTCCAGGGCATTATGCAACATTAACCAATTTCAAAGTAACCAATTAGAATGGGAAAATATGAAAGATACTGAAGGTAAATACGGTTCAATAACCCCCTCCCTCGTACTTAAAAAAACAATCATTCATTATACAGGTATGACAATGCAGATCTATTCCTTTTTTTAATTTGTATAAATGTTTTCTTAAACATTCCAGAGTACACACGCAAGTTCATATTTTGTGAAGTGTTTGTACACTGATTATGACATGCTTCGAGGAGAATACATTGGCTTTATTGACAGCTATGCATGCGCTGGCAATATTGTGTCCTTAAGGATTGAGGACACGTGTTTGGTAGTGAGTCCATCGGTTTAGGTGAGCTGGGTAAATGAGGGGTTGTGTCTAACTAAAGGCCCTGTTGGTTGGAGTCCCTGCCTGTGCCTGGGTTTGGATGGGTTGAATTGTTTGCTGATATTTGTATGACTGGATGGGTGTGATAGGTATGAGGTCAAAGACAGGACAAACAGATTTTCAGACTCCGACTATATAATTAGTTAATCTGTTGCATTCAGCAGATACAGTAAATGACTCATTAAAATAGTAACTTCAAGGAAACTCACAAATGCATTCAGCGTATACAGATATCATCACAGAGTGTGGAGCAAGACATTGCTTTTATATCAGCACTAGACCTGTTCTTGTTGATGCTAACATTGGCTTTGAGATGAAACAATTTGGCACTGAGCAGCACTATTAAGTTTGGAACATTGTCTTTAAAATGTTGTAGGAGGCTTGTGCCCATTAGTAATGGGAGCCATTTTGTTTAATTCAATTCCAGTGGTGTTATAAAAGGTCACCGTCATTCTGCTTGTTTTATTTTTCATTAAACTGTCACACAGGTTTCTCCTGTGTTATGTTGAAAACTATAAAGTTTCTCTTTTGAGTGACTGATCAATGTTTTATCAGCTGAGAACATTTAATGAAAGTTCTTTCTTTGGATTAATGAAAGGCAACAAGAGCAGGTCAGAGGCTGGGTATTCTGCAGTGAGTGTCTCACCTCCTGACTCCCCAAAGTCTTTCCACCATCTACAAGGCACAAGTCAGGAGTGTGATGGCATATTCTCCACTTGCCTGGATGAGTGCAGCTCCAACAACACTCCAGAAGCTCGACGCCCTCCAGGACAACTTGATCAGCACCCCATCCACCACCTTCCACATTCATTCCCTCCACCACCAGCGCACCATGGCTGCAGTGTATACCATCTACAAATGCACTGCAGCAACTCGCTAAGGCTTCTTCAACAGCACCTCCCAAACCCGTGACCTCTACCACCTAGAAGGATATGGGCAGCAGGCATATGAGAACACCATCACCTACAAGCTCCTCTCCAAGTCACACACCATACTGACTTGGAAATATATCGCTGTTCCTTCATCGTCGCTGGGTCAAAATCCTGGAACTCCCTCCCTAATAGCAATATGGGTGGACCTTCACCACACAGACTCACGGACTGCAGTCAAGAATGGGCACCTTCTCAAGGGCAATTAGGGATGGGCAATAAATGCTGGCCTTGGCAGCGACGCCCACATTCCAGGAATGAATTGTCTTGCATATTGCCTGGCCATTCAATGAGTTGGAAGATATGCTTGCTGACCAAACACAAGGACATTTATTTTTAAATGATACTTGAACAGGAATGGGAAACAATGTTTTACTTCTCTGATATCTGTTGTGAATTTAATAAGTGGCTTTATTCAACTTTGTTACAGAATGAATAATAATCTATGGAGAAAATTTACAGGCCCCAAAAGTCTGCAGCTGTTCCAGCAGACTTTCACCGTAACTTCTGCAGGAGTCTAGTGGAACAGCTAGAAACAAAGCTGGAACCTGGATATATCAGGACCTGATCTTGAGTCCAAGTTTCCAGAATGTCCATGTGGGAATAGAGTCCCTGCCCACCTTTTACAAGGTCATTGCCACAACGGATGGGGCCAGGAACGGGCCCCAACGTTTGCATTCCCATGCCCCGTGCTGCCTTTGGGACTCAGAGTAGGGTCACCATAGGTACGCCCAGAAGTGGGGCCTACCTGAGGGACACTTACAAGGGTGGCAACTACAAGATGTTTCTCCAGGGTTGGGGGAAGCTGCCTGAGGCTCTTCGGCCAGCCTTTCTGGCCTTTTCGGAGGAAGGGGTGGGTTCTCCATGCCCGCTGAAAGCATTTAAATCACAGAACCTCCCCCTGACTCGTAAACTTCGACATGGTCAGTGTTAAAGGCCCAGGCATCTCCATACACCCAATCCACCCTACCGATTATCAGGGACAAAAAAATGTTGATGACTAAACATTTCAGTAATTTAAACAGTCTGTAGGAATTGGACAAGCTTATTATTTTATACTGTGTTTACAGTGCAGTTTCATTTGTATTTTTATTTGAATCTTACAAAATGTTGCATATTAGGAACTTCATTTTATCAGGAGCCAGCTACCAGCTAATGGGGCACTTACAGCTGATGAAATAAATACATTTCAAGCATAACCTATCATGATGATTTCCACATTGATTCAGAAACTCTATATAAAATGCGTAGCATTCTCCATTTTCTTCAACTTGTCTGTCTAATTTGAATGTGACAGTATGAAAAAGACTGCAATCTTCAGACTGACTCATTTCCTGTAGCCGAAATGGAATAAATGCTGTTAAAAGTGTATAAAGATAAACGGAGACCAAAGTAATACACCTTTTAACTGGAGGCTTCCATTGATCTGTTGCCATACTAGAAGAATAATGAGTGATAAGTTATTCTATCATTTAAGTGCACCATAAATTAATTGACATGTTCGATTTTCTCACTTATCTGAATTCATTATAAAAAAAGACTAGTACAAAGGTTTATTAAGGAATAATGTAGAAACCACTCAAATGCAGCACATTTAAAGAAATGTATCTTGTTATTCTGAAAAAAATCAAAATTTTTCCACTCTGAAATGCAGCTTTGAAAGCCACTGCTCGAATGTTCTCTTGTTCAGTTTATGGACAGCTTCTGTTATGTGTGAACTAACAATGATTCGACACAATTGTGCTGGGCTCAAAGGCCTTAATATTTCCATCATTTGATCACGACTGCAGCATTTTGTTATACATTTAGAGGTCTAAATCATTTCTTCAGTATGGCTTGACTATTGATGATTTTTTTTCTACTTGGCCAGAAAGGTCAGTATTTATAATTGAGAGTCAGGTTGCTGCCAGGCTAAGTGATTCAGCTTTTGAGAGCTGTTTCATTGTTACTTATTAAAGTATCTTCAGAATCAGGTTGGAGACCGAGTGACTAGAATGAGTAAGTAAGAGATAACTAAGTGACGACAGGTGCATTTTGTAATTTGCCTCCAAGGCCTGAAAGTTTTTTAAATTTAAATCCAAACAAAACACTGCTGTTGGTTCAGGGACAATCTTTGGTTACGTGTGGGAGTGAAAGCTGAGTAATGCAGTTTGCAGAAAGCTGAATGGAACTTTCCATCTTAAATCCTATTAGTATAAGCACTGCTTTGCTCTCTACGGTGGGAAATAGAGGGCGGCAGGTACTGCTTGCAAATTGGTAGCTAGGAATGGCTTAAAAAGAGTCTTTGAGTGCAATTTTGAAATGAAGATTCCATCCCACTGTAAGTATCAACTTGTTCAAGTTACCAATATGGGACAATATGGATGTTTGTGCAAAGTATTTAATGTATATTTCTGCTCAAAACAGGCAGGAAATACAGTCCAGCGTTGCCTCAATGTTGAATATGTTCATCAGAGGGTACTGCTGCACATCAGAACAACAGCTGGAAAAACTTATTTTTGACATGTAGAAAATGGCGGTTTATATGCTTGAGGTTGTAATTGAATGTCAGTTTTGTATTCATACAGGGAGGGTAATAAATATATATGGGTGTAACCTCATTACTTTATTTTAAATTCTTGAATTCTATTGTAGTTACATCACGATAGTTGTATGCACGGTGCTGAGAAAGGATTATGGAAAGTAATGATTAATCAGCATTAAAGTTTTTATTTTTGAGCAATGTTACTGCTCTGATGAAAGGTCATCGACCTAAAATGTTAACTCTGTTTCTCTCTCCACAGATGCTCCCTCATCTGTTGAGTATTTCCAGCATTTGCTGTTTTTATTTCAGACTTCCAGCATCCGCAGTATTCTGCTTTTGCATTGAGATTTAAAATATGACTGCTTGTATATTCTCCTGCAGAATATTAATACCTTCCAAATCTCGAAGAAGGGTCTCTGTATGAAATAATCTCAGCAAAGCTAGCTTAGCACTTTCCAGTAATGCCATTAAAGCGCTCTTGATCCTGCAGTAACATTTTCCAAACAGCAGTATGATTCTGAAGCAGGCACGGTTTATTCTATTGGTTTTATGTAATGCCAAGTTCTGCAAAGTCCTGCACAAACTACTTTGCACACTGGGACCCCCATTCATTACCAGTTGTTGCATGCAATTCAGACACTACTCATGTCTGTGCTTCGTACAGTGACTGAAGCTCTTACTTAAATTAGCTTTTTTAAAATAATAAAAGCAAACCCTTCTGCTATAGTTTCATTTTAAACAAAGAATACGTTTAAGTGTACACTAAGATACTAATTCATCAAGAACGTGTTCATTTCTCGTCTTGGCTCCTCTTCAAGTGGTCTTAGTATAATACAGTTTGTTGTCTATAAAACCGGCAGTGTGTATCTGCACAGCCTCGACTGCAGAAAACTCATTTCCACGCAAAGTAATGTAAAAGGTTTGTGAAGCACCATTAGCCATCTAATACTAAACAGGAAATATTTTTGTTTCCTTTTGTAATTTCCTGTTTTTACTTACCTGCTCACCTTGCTGAGAGATTTTTTTCGAGGCAATTTTGTTTTTCCTCCTCAAAGTCAAACTTTTCAACTTGTAACATTTCATCCCTCGCCCCACCACTGGTCACCGTGCTTTCCGCCTCCAGGTTCTGGAATTCCCTCTTTGTCTCTCCAGCTCTCTCCTTTAAGACGCTCCTTAAAACCATGTTGAATAGTGGTGTTGAAGAATATTCTGAATTTTGTTTGATTGCCTTTGGTAATCATCAAGTAGTTAAATAAAACGTGACTTCAGGAGATTCATTGGGTGGGATAGAGTCCATGATTGGATAGATTGCACATTAGAAGGAGCGGGCTTGATCATTTCATGCTTGCTTATGTTTTTTCTGGGGATTGGGGAGTTAAATTTAAGTCTTGGTATGGAGAATTCAGCAAGAAGGGAACCTTACCCTACACCAACCTACATTAATGCTTCAAGCTTTGGATACAAGAATATTGTATCTATATAATAAACTAGGAACAAGAAAATGTCACTCAACCTAAATGCTTCTAATAATTTCACTTCTACAACAACAACAACAACAACTTTTATTTATATAGCGCCTTTAACGTAGTAAGACATCCCAAGGCACTTCACAGCAGTGTTATAAGATAATAAGATAAATTTGACACCGAGCCACAAAAGAAGAAATTAAGGCAGATGACCAAAAGCTTGGTTAAAGAGTTAGCTTTTAAGGAGCATCTTAAAGGAGGATAGAGAGGTGGAGAAGTTCAGGGAGGGTGTTCCAGAGCTGTTTCCACGGCCACCAATGGTTGAGCGATTATAATGAGGGATGTTCAAGAGGGCAGGATTCAATGAAAATCATAGAAATTTACAGCACAGAAGAAGGCCATTCAACTCATGTGTCTGTACCGGAAAATGTACGGCTGCATGGAAAAATCGCTTCTCATTAACTGGTGTCCCAGATATTAAGGTCATTGCAGTTCCCTGTTTATGACTGCCGTCAGGAAAGCAAATTCTTTTGAGTATGTTCTGTTTAACCCTCTGGCACTTACTTATTCCCTCCTAACATGACCTCAAATATATATATCCCAACCTAATGAGTCTGTTGAACAGTAAGCTTTTGAGTGCTACTTTAAGCAGGAAGTATTTTGTTGAATCTGACTGCAGAAGCCAAATATTCTGTACAAGTCCTGAGAGCTTACTGAGTGTTCTACCCTTACCCTTAGTTTAAACATCGCATTCAAGTGCATTGGATGTACAGGTAGTACTTTTACATATAGTATTCCAGCACCTTGTGTAGCAGGCCTAGGATTGCTATTTGGCTATCTCAGAACCTACTGTTTGAACAGACCAGGGTGAAAATATATTCAAAAATTGAGGCATAAAGTAAAGCACCTTTGATTCTATAGTGAGGTGTGCTGTTCTTTTTAGTAATGTAAATGCAGACGTACCAGAGAGACCTGTGAAACAATTGTTACATATCATCCACTTGTGCTAAACCTTTCAATGATTGTGAATTAAAATGATTTTGAAATATATGTTTTAACATCTGAATTAAAGTAATTTTTCGAAGACTACAGTTATTGCAACAAAAATGGAGCCATAATCTCACAAGAACATGATATACCAGTCTGAAATGACCGATAGATGTCTGCTCCAAAAACCAAATAATCATTCGTTCCAGTTAGATTTTACCTACCAAGATGCTAATTAATGTTGCAGGACATGTTAACAAATTAGATTCACAATAGGGCAGATTGTTCTTTTCCAAATCCAGAGTTGAGCTAATGGCTATCGTAATGGTCTTGAGTCTTTAATCAGTCCAGGAGAATGAGACCAATCTAATCTATCTGTCAGGGACAAGTGCCAAGATATCTGTGCTTGTCCCAACAGGCCAATCGATGATATTTTGAGGCTTGTGTTATGAAAGCTTGAAAAGAGTAAAGAGAAGTGTGGAAACCCAATAAAAGTGTGTTGTGCCGAAGGGCTTGTTTTGCAGTTTCTTAAAACCAACCTTGAGATAGCCAGTGGAACCTGAAAAAGTGGTCCCCAACTGTCACTAACTGGAACTGAGTAGCCCTGAACCACGTCTATCCTTACTTTCTCTCCCATTTTCCTTCTTGTCACCGAGCATATCTTGTCCATGACACCCATCTCCTGCTCTCTTGACCTCATTCCAACTAAACTGCTGATCACCCAACTTCCCTTTGTGGGCCCCATGCTAGCTGACATAATAAATAGTTTCCTTCTCTTCGGATACTTCCCCCCCCCTGCCCGCTCGTTCACAACCTGCATCAATAGGTTAGAGAGGAGGAACACTGCCATCTTTCCTTTTTAGATTTATTTTCTCTTTCAAATCCAAAGCGCTGACGCCAGTTGTAGCAGCCCCACAGCTGCCGTGCCTAAGACCAGTAAGTTCACAATAAACCTGGACCTGTATAGCTGAGCTAGTCATTGGATAAACGTGCTATGCCATTGGAGTAAAAGATAGAGTTTTCATTTATATAGCACCTTGTCACGTCCTCGGGACGCCCCGATAGTGTGTTACAACCAGCGGTTTACTTTGGAGGTGCAGTCACTGTTATTATGTAGGGAATGCAGGCAGAAATAGATCAATATTAATGTATTCCAGTGCAGTCTGATGCAGTTCACTTATTTTTATTTAGTGTCCACCAATACAGGTCCAGTAAATCATTTTGCAAATAGGATTTCTTGAGTAAGGGCTAACAGCTTGTAACGTTGACTGCTGATTTTCCACAGATGCTTCCTGAACTGCTGAGTGTTTCCAGCTCTGTCTGTCTTCATCCTTTTTGGATTTCCAGCATCTGCAGTATTTTCTTTGTATTGTTAGACTGTAATGACTGCTTTAACAGTCAGCCACCTTGCTGCTGAGCCCTGTCTTTGCCCTGGTCTGTTACCAGTGCAAGTCCAATCTCATTACCAGAATCACTGGCCGAACATGCGTGCCACAAAATATCATGCCCTCTATGCTTTACGTCTTGTTTACTAGTAAAGTTAAAAATATATTTTATATTTGTGATCATGTGGTCAATTGCAAAATTACTGACCTATTTCAGAACATAAACTGTTAGAATTACAGTAAATGGAGTGTGTACAAAATACAAAGAAGCATGTCAGGAGTAAACAAAGCAAAGGCATATGACTTGGTGTCATGCAGTGCTTTAATAATGCACAAGGCATATTTGTATTCTCAGAACAAAACTGTCTTAGTTGAAAATGTATTTGCTGTGGAAATGTTTAATTTTTTCTCACAAGAAACCACAGTAATGGTAAATTTTACTTAAATCTGTAACGTCTGAGAACAAGCAATGATCGGCATATTTGAAGCTTGCATTCTGAAATTTAAAGGTTAATCAGCGTGGTAGCTTACATTTTCACGTGTCTGAAGAATGAGAACATCGTATACTTCCAACATTTGTTTTTCTTTTTACTTTTATAAACCAAATTATGTCTGCAGGATGTCAGAACGTAGTCCACTCAAATCTGCACAGGCAGACAGCATTGACAATAGCTGACAGTGCAGCAAAGACTTATGAATTTTGTTCATTTCAAAGCAGAACCTAAGCTTCTACTTGCAGCTGCTGGTTTCCTTTCCCTGCTATGTGTTATCTCGATCGACCACCTCCAGAGCTCCAAGTTCTCATGTTGACAAATCCTGACACCCAAAAAACTTTTTTGATTCCTAATGCTCTCTCCTATTTTGAGTGTGTGTGTGTAATTAGCACCTACCACTGTTACGTAACTTGCCCAAGGTAGAGACAAAGTTCATCCAAGAGTTGTCAGGACATAAATGCTCTTTTAGTTTGTAGTGGTTGGTGCACTTGTGGGCCAAGGATCATCATCATAGGCGGTCCCTTGAACAAGGATGACTTGCTTCCACAAGAGTTCACAAATGTTTCAATGAAGGACCCAATGTTCCAGTCCTGAACTCCAGTTGAGGGGGTGGAAGATGCCTGTGCGTGAATTTTTTTAACATGTGGTGACCGTTGCACATCAGCCACCACACAGGCTTGACGGAGCTAGGTCTTGTTCCAGTGGCAAGGATTAACCAGGACGACTGGAGACCTACTCTGCTGCACGGACCTAGTGCGCCCACATATCGCAGTGTGGGCTGGCCCATGCTGCTTCTGGGCCCCGTACCCTCATTTGCCACACCTCCGCCACGATGTTCCAGGACCCAGTGCTCCAGCTCTATTTATAGCCCCGACCTGCGGTGGTGTTCTCACACAGGTCAGCTGGGCCAAGGATAAGTACATGTGGATAGCAGTAAGATAGTCTGGTGGTTCTATTTAATTCACTAAGATGTATCACTTGTTATCTTTCTCTTTTCCTACACTCCCCATCATATAGGTCACTAAACGAGTTCCTTCAACTGGAAGAGCAGACCAGTTACTTCTAACTGCCCTACATTTTTCACCTCTCGAGAAAAGCAATGCTGACTCAGATGTGACAGAATTGATATATTGGCTGCTTTTGAATGTCAGTTATCTGTCAAATTTGAAAACACAATAGCAAATACCATCCTTCATAAGAACATAAGAAATAGGAGCAGGAGTAGCCCATATGGCCCACCAAGCCTGCTCTGCCATTAAATAAGATCATGGTGGAACCTCTACATCAACTCTACTCTCCTGCCCGATCCCCATAAACCTTAATTCACTTAGTGCCCAAAAATACGTCAATTATAGTCTTGAATATATTCATCGAATATGCATCCACAGCCTTCTGGGGTAGAAAATTCTAAAGATTCACAACCCTCTGAGTGAAGAAATTTCTCCTCATCGCAGTCCTAAATGGCCAATCCCTTATACTGAGACTATGACCCCTAGTTCTAGACTCTCCAACCAGGAAATAGCCTCTTGGCATCTATCCTGTCAAGCCCTCAAAGAATTGTATACGTTTCAATGAGCTCACCTCTCATTCTTCTAAACTCCAGAGAATATAGGCCATTCTACGCGACCTCTCCTCATGGGACAGCCTCTCATCCCAGGAATCAATCTAGTGAACCTTCATTGCGCCTCCTCAAAGGCAAGAATATCCTTCCTTAGGTAAGGAGACCAAAACTACACACAGTACTCCAGGTGTGGTATCACCAAAGCCCTATATAATTGCACCAAGATTTCCTTCGTGTTATACTCCAACTCCCTTGCAATAAAAGCTGTCATATCATTTGCCTCCTTAATTGCTTGCTCTACCTACAGAGGAATTTCTCCACTCCCCCCTTCACCCCTATTGTGCTTCTATTTGGAAGGTACCGAAGATGGGCTCATTTCTAGGACTGCATTATTTCTAACCTGCTGCAGTCCAGGGTCTTTAAGATGCTGCTTCTTGTTGCCTATATACGAGCAGTGCAATAAAGGTGAAAATACTCGTTTCATTATAAAGTCTGCAGCCGGAGGAGAGGAATTTTCATACACACTAGGTTGGTATGTCAAAGATCACTCCAAAATGGATTCCATAATGCATATCAGAGTATAGATACATCCTTGGTACTGAAATGGATTAAGCTCATTTACAGATAGTAGGTGGCATATTTTTCCTAATCAATGACAAACTAAGGGGTACCTATATTGCATGTGGCCTGTGGCTCAAAATTGGTAACTAAACAAAGTTAAGCTTATAGGGAACATGACGGTAATATCAATTTGTGACCCCTGGATACAGGGCTCAAGGTGATTCAATATAATTTCCCTGGGAATAGTTGGAGACCAGCAGAAAAATTAATTCCTGCTTGAAAATGTTAGCTTCGTGTTTTCTAGGTTTGGATCTCATTTGGAAGTGACGAAGAAATCATTGTTTAATTGGTTTCTTACCTTTTTTTTTCTTCTCTTGTTTCAGCCCAAATAGAAGTGATACCATGTAAAATCTGTGGAGACAAGTCTTCAGGAATCCACTATGGAGTCATCACTTGTGAAGGATGTAAAGTAAGTGAGACATGTATTTAGTTCCTCCTAATTTGTCATCTCCTTCCCCACCACCTCATTGTTCAGTCTCCGGAGCCAGGAGGGAAGAGCCAGCCTAATTGGAGACTTAAAATAGACTCACAGAAGGCGAACATTGCACCTGTACCAGTTCTTTGCAAAAGTTATCTAATTAGACCCATTCCCCTGCCCTTTCCCCACATCCTTTTAAGTGTTTCTTTTTCAAATAGTTATCCACTTCCCTTTTAAAAGCTACTATGAATTCTGCTTCCAACACTGTGCCCTCACAGCCGTCTGCAAAAATAATTCTCTGAACGTCTCCTTGTACTTTTTGTGATAATCTTCAATTCATGCTCTCCAGTTACGGACCACTGGAATAATATTTCCCAATTCCCAAAATGTCTCATAATTTTGAGCACCTCTTAGATTTCTTCTTAATATTCTCTGTTCTAATGCAAAGATCCCCAATTTCCTTTGTCGCTTCTTATAATCAAAGCCTCCCATTCTAATATCATCATAGTGAATCCCTTCTGGACTCTGCAAGGCCTTGACATCTTTCCTAAAGTAAGGTGTTGAACTGGGCACAATATTAGAACTGTGGCCTAACTAATGACTTATACAGATGTAGCATTACTTTTTTTAACGTTTGTACTCTTCTCTTACGTAGTCCCTCGGAGTCGAGGATGACTTGCTTCCACACTAAAAATGAGTTCTCAGGCGACTGAAGAGTCCGATGCAGAAACTACACAGGTTGGGCAGACGGTGGTTGAAAGGCCAGTTGGTTGGCGTGCTTGGGTTGCCGCGCGCTCCTTCCGCTGTTTGCGCTTGGTCTCCTCTTGCACCCGACGAAGAGACTCGAGGTGTTCGGCGTCTTCCCGGATGCTTCTCCTCCATTTTGAGCAGCCTTGGGCCAGGGATTCCCGGATGTTGGTGGGGATGTTGTACTTTTTCAAGGAGGCCTTGAGTGTGCCCTTGAAGTGTTTCCTCTGCCCACCTGAGGCTCGCTTGCCGTGTCGAAACTCCGAGTAGAGCGCTTGTTTTGGGAGTCTCGTATTGGACATGCGGACGATGTGGCCCGTCAATCAGAGCTGATCGAGCGTGGCCAATGTTTCGATGCTGAGGGTGTTGGCCTGAGCGAGAACACTGATGTTGGTGCGTCTATCCTGCCAATGGATTTGCAGGATCGTGCGGAGGCAGCGTTGGTGGTACTTCTATAAACAGGGGTAATCTATACCCTTGTTTATAAAGCCTAGGATTCCATATCAGCTCATCAACTTGTCCTCCCACTTTTAAAAATGTGTTTATCTGAGCCCTAAGTCTTTCTGCTCCTCTCGCGTCCTCTGGACGTGGCTGGTATGCTGGGGATGCCAGTCGCGTCCCAAGAGGCAATGCACCAGTTGCGAGGGTGCTGGCACCGTCCTACCGTGTGTCTGGTGGAGAGGGCAGGAGATCGGGAGGGGACGTGGTGGTCAGCAGCGGTTTGCCGCTTTAATGTGGAGCCAGGAGGAGCACTCGTAAAGTGGTGTAGATCAACCTGAAACTTTCTGACGTCGTCGTTGTGCTTCCTCACCACTTTATAAACTTTTTTCTTATTCTTGCTCCTTTTAGATAATTTTATGAGTGACATGAGTATTGTGTCATTTAAATGACAATTGATGCTGTGAACAGAACATTATTTTCTCCCATTCATTCTTGAATTTCTCCTTGAGCAAATGTAATGTAGAGCACTTTTGAGACTGGAGCTAACAACCTGTGTTGACCTTCACCTTAGAGAAGCACACTGCAGTCAGTTTTTTATTTTGTTTCCTAGATCAGGTGTGCTTATGACTGCTTTGCGTGAGATTGCTCAATTAATGCCAAATTACAGGCAGTTTATGATGCGGAGTTACTTCTGCTGGGAAATAGAATGTGACTGTCACAGCTCGTGTCTTTTTTCTTAGTGCTGTACAAAGTGGGTATGAAAGTTGATGCTGCAACCTAACCACAAACCAAGATTGGTACAACATTTTATAAGTTAAAAATGCTCACTGTACAAAATAATTGCAAGAAATTTACTGGTATGCGTAAGCAGATTTGTTTCTGCAATTATCTACTTGTAGTTCATAGACATGGAACAAAATGCAATTTGCAGAGATCGTTTTGTGACCCTTTGATCTGCTTTTGGCTCTTAACCCATAGGTTGATAATTACTGGTTTAGGTTCCTAAACCACAGCCTGAGAGGGGAGAACTTTGTTCCATCCATATGGATTGTATGGAGACCCAGCTCAAAGGAATAGGGAACGGTTCCCCACTGCAACATTCATTGGCCTTCAAATAGTCTTGAACTGTTACAAAGTCCCGGTCCAATTGCTAACCGGAACATCTGGGCTCAAAGATGCTCGGTGTTTGTGAATTTCTATACAGTAGTAAAGACTGTTAACCTGTTTACTTCTGTGTGAGATCTCAGCTATCATTTAATCAGGAAGAAATGAGCAGGACTTGCATTGAAACTATTGTTAATTTTGGATTATGTGGAAAACATAATTGATAATTAGATCTATGTTAACATGACTATGAAATGGAGTGTCTTGCGCAAGTTGGATGCCACGTTTCCCACATTACAACAGTGACCACAATCCAAAAGCACTTCAATTGATGTAAAGCGCTTTGAGACAACAGTGGTTGTGAAAGGCGCTATATAAATGCAAGTCTGTCTGTATTTCTTTCTTTCTATTTATTGTGGGCACGGTTTCAGACAGAGCGAGAGTGAGTGAAAAGATGTCCCATAGAAGATGATGGTAATGGTGCACCATTGTTGGCAGGAACTCTGTACAACATCTTTCTCATCTTCTCACTCTGTCTCTACCTATTCTGCTAAAAATTGATAGGGTACTACAAAATTTGACAACCATTTTATTTTATAATTTACATTTACCTCAGACAAGCTACAACCACCTTCTGCATATCCCCAAAGTAGTATTGAGCAGTAACTGCAGTAGCCAGTGCTGGAACATTATCATGAATAACAATTGAGAATGGAAGCTGAGGTCAGTAGTTGAACTTAACATGAGTTATTTATTTTTAGCTGACATTATTCATATTTGTAGCCAGAGCTACAAAATTCCTTGGTGGTGAAATCTAGCTTTTACTGTTTTTAGGCAAGCCAGATACAACATTTTATTTTGATGTTTGTCACTGACTATGCCAATGCTCTCCTGGCCAGCTTCCCACCTTGCATACTGCGTAAACTTGAGCTTATCCAAAACTCTGCTGCCCTTAATCTAGCTTGTACCACGTCCTGTTCAACGATCACCCCTATGTTCACTGATGTACATTGGCAACGCCTTCAATTTTTAAATTCTCATCTTTGTTTTCAAATGCCTCCATGGCCTCTCCTCTCCCTGTCTGCGTAACCTCCTCCAGCCGTACAACCCGCCGAGATCTCTGTTTAAGATTAGCAGTATCGAAGCCTGGGAGCAGGTTGTCAGCAAACTGCTGTCCCAGCTACAAATAATGCATGGCACAAGAGGCTCAGGGGGAAGAGGAATGAGAGAAAATATCTGAAAGAAAGAATCGTCCTTACAAAAACACCGCGTCATAAAGACAGTGTGGCAATAAAGTTTCAAAAGAAAGAGCCTGCATTTATATAGCACCTTTTGTATTCTCAATAAACTCCCCCCAAAAATGGGCACCTGCAAAAAAACAGACATCTATTGAGAGATCCAAACATGTTTAAATGTGTAAGAGGCGCTCTGACACCACGAACTCTACCAAATTATGAACTGTTGACAGCTTTCAATGCACCAAGCCCTTGTCCAACTTAAAACACAGGTCAGCGTGAGGCGGCAACAGCTTTTGTGCCAGAAAAGGCTTTTGTGGAATGGGGGAACTATTTACCAAGCATCCATATCAGCAGAGAAACTGCTCTATCTCTGGGATTGAATACCTCCACAATTCTCTGCCGCGATAGATGCTGGTTAAAGAACTCCCCATTCTACTGAAAATATTTACAGTCCATATAATGACCACCTTGTAAATAAAGACCTCTCAAATAAAGGACAGCTGATGCCAGTTCCTAAGGTGTCCATAATTTACAGGTTTCACAGTTCTTTTGAAGTGCAGTCACTGTTGTGTAAGCATTTAATCAATAAATGGAAAGCAGACACACACTTTATTATGAATCTGTGTAAACTACATGTCCCAAGCAGTGAGATACCTGCTATTTCTTGATAATATCTAGGTCTGTACCTAGGAGATGATGGGACGCTGTCCCAAATTGACACTATTATTAACTGCCTTGTAAGTTTTTAAAATCTAATTTTTCTGAACCAGGGTTTCTTCAGGAGAAGCCAACAGAATAATGCTGCGTACTCCTGTCCTCGTCAGAGGAATTGCTTGATTGATCGGACCAATCGCAATCGTTGCCAGCACTGCCGGCTGCAGAAGTGTCTTACTCTTGGAATGTCACGTGATGGTAAGAGAGAAACCTGGAACTGGCCGAGCCAGTCTGTCTTTTTGCTAATCATCTGATATCAAATGCTGTATTTGCTGCTAACTGCTAACCCTTTTTCATGCATAGAAACATAGAAACATAGAAAAATGCATACGAGAGTGTGTTTTAAGAATTATCCGCAATGAGGAAATTGTAAATTGGCCTTGCTTCAGATAGTTTGTTGATAGGAACGCAAAGCAGACCCCAGGTCCAACAAGCTGTCAACTGATTCCCATCGGCCAAAATTACTGGCAGCACTTCAGTGAGAACCTGGCTCCATTCATGGCATTCATGCTGGCTCAGGTTTACTTGTGGAACAGCCAGATTTCGATTATATTGGGTTTGCACTTGTCTCAATCTGCTGGTATAAGCGCCATACATTGGACCCAAATAAACACATTCCTGGCCAAACTATAAATTTTATTCAAGTATTGAATTCCAAGGCACAAAACCAAGCACCTAGGTCTCCTGTTCATCATTCTTGATCCAGGCATAATATATTCGCCAGTTAACTTTCTTTTAAAATGCGCAGCACTTGAAGCCTCGTCCACCGACCAGCAACTTACACCTGCAGGCAGCAGCACATTTTAGAAGTTTGACCAACTTGATTTTCCTGTATTTCTTCAGATTAAGTTGGCGGATGAGTGAGCAATTGAATGGACAGTAGTCCAAAGATTTCCAAATTGATTATTGTTATCTGCTGTTTACAGAAAGGCTGAGCATCATCCTTATCCAAGCGCTACTTTTCTTGGTAGGGTGATAATGTATTTAGCAGAGTTTGACTACAGTCAGGTTGCTAATGGAATGTTGTTGTGGAACAGGGACATGGGATGCACTTTAGCAATAGGCAACATTCTCAGCAATTTCTTGCGTTATATAATATGTAATTTGATAAAACATTAGTTGATTTTTAAACTCTCTACTTTCCATTCGTCTGTATGGTTGTTTGGTCTCGAGTTTCAAACACCCGCATTGGAAGAATGTTGGAAGGATTTAGTGCTCCTTTGGTATTTTTTAATCACAAAGGATTTAGAAAAAAATGATACTTTTAATATAGGGTTTTTAGGTGTATTCTCGCAAGTTTTAAACAATAAAAGCCCCGAAATTAAAGGTGGTTCATGTACGAGTGAAAGTTATCACAATTGTTTGGTAATTGAAAAGCATCTTTTTTAGCCACTTTTACCACCAATCAGAAGGCGGGGAGGTAGTCAATCAGCCTCCATTTTCCACCCCGCTTGTTCATTCTTAAATTATGGTTCAGATATGTTACTGGGGCAGAGAAAAGGGGGCCTTACTCTGCGTATAGCTCAACACCACCTGAGCTGAAATGTTGAGTGCCAAAAGTGAAAAGAATTTAACTCTTACCTTGATGAGCTCGAGACATTAATTGCAAGGGAAATATATAATAATGTTTTATTTTCTGTTTTCTTTTTTAAAAAAAATCAATTTTCAATTGTGAATAAAGGCGATCTGACCGAGAGAAACAAAATTTCGAAACTAAGAAGCAGAAATGGGAGACCAAAATTACAACAAAGATAGGCTGATTTCTGAAGAAACACTTTTCCTTTTAAACAAAGCAGTGTCTCCCATTTAAGCGCCTATAACAACAATCAGATTAGTAATCACATTATTATACAATTATTAAAAAAGGGAATAAAAACAGAAAATGCTGGAACTCTCAACAGGTCAGGCAGCATCTGTGAAGAGAAAAACCGAGTTAATGACCCGAAACGTTAACTCGGTTTTTCTCTTCACAGATGCAGCCTGACCCGCTGAGATTTTCAGCATTTTCTGTTTTTATTCCAGGCTTATATTCACTGGAATTTAGAAGAATGAAATGGGATCTCATAGAAACATATAAAATTCTGACGGGATTGGACAAGTTAGATGCAGGAAGAATGTTCCCGATGTTGGGGAAGTCCAGAACCAGGGGTCACAGTCTAAGGATAAGGGGTAAGTCATTTAGGACTGAGATGAGGAGAAATTTCTTCACTCAGAGAATTGTGAACCTGTGGAATTCTCTACCACAGAAAATTGTTGAGGCCAGTTCGTTAGATATATTCAAAAGGGAGTTAGATGTGGCCCTTGTGGTTCAAGGGATCAAAGGGTATGGAGAGAAAGCAGGAGTGGGGTACTGAAGTTGCATGATCAGCCATGATCATATTGAATGGTGGTGCAGGCTCGAAGGGCCTACTCCTGCACCTATTTTCTATGTTTCTATTCCAGCATCCGCAGTATTTTGCTTTTGTATTAATAAAGGGAATTGGTTATCAATTACTAATGAGGGTTTTCCCTCACTTTCTACAGCTGTGAAGTTTGGCCGCATGTCCAAAAAGCAACGTGACAGTCTCTACGCGGAGGTACAGAAACATCAGCAGCACCAGGAGCAGCTGGCAGCAAAGGAAGATTCAGAGGGACTTGCACGCGTCTACACAAACAGTGTCAGCAGTGGACTGGGGGATCTGGATGACATCAGCAGCACTTTCTCAGACGGGCTCCTATTTGACTTTCCACTGACACCTGAAGGAGGGAACAGTTTTTATAACTTTGATCTTTCAACCTCTGCTGAGCCATCTCCAGATCAGTCTGCTATGGACGTGAATGACATTAAACATATAAAACAGGAGTCTCTATATGAAATCATGCTGGAGCCCAGTTTGTTCTCATATCCCTCTCCAGAGAATGGTCAGCTTGCCACAGAAATTTCAATGACTGAGATAGGTATGTATCACTACTCCTTATTAAGACAGTATGTAGATATGTGCTAGAAATGTAGGCTGTCATTCCACTTGTTCTGCTCACAAGATTGCAAGATAATTATAGATGAGGAAGGCCATATGGCCCATATTAATTCATCCATCCATCCAGCGAGATCCTAAATTCTCTCCCTTCCATTACCTGCTGTTCTGTGAAATTAACGTTTTGCTTTGAAGTCACACTGCAGTGATTCTGTCTAAATATTTGTGTATCACTCTTATAACTTGAAAGTGAGAGCATTCTTAATATCGCAAGTTATGGAGATGAAATTCAATAATGGGCCAGAATTTGCTGTCAAAATAACGGTGAGGCTAATGGTGCTCTATATTATTCATGCGTAAATGGGACAGCAACTTCAGGGGAGGAGCGGATGAGCGATTAAATGTTAATATTCCAAAGTTGCTATCCGTCGCCCCGCCATTAGATTAGCCCCAAAATTGAATGTTATCTGGCCAGATTTTGCTGTAGCAGGGCATCTGCCATTAGTTGGATTCCAGCTCATTAAAATTTAGCCCACAAAGTTGCTGAAAGTGCGAGCTGATAATGGCGCAGCGAGGGAAACCGGGCATCTGGGACCTGAGTGAGCAGGGAAAGCAACAGGGTATCTCCTTAACCAATGAGATTGAAGGATTAGAATATAAACACAGAAGGACTGAGAAGAAGGGTGAATTCGATGTCGAATCAGGTACAGAAAAATAAGTAAAGAGATGGAAAAAAAGATTGGATTAAGAGAGAAAGAAAAAATGACAAAGGAAAAGTAAGAACTTAAATTTAAAATTTGACATTTTTAAAATCTCCCTGAAAAATTTAAACCCTGAGGGATCACCAGCATGGACTTCTTGGGACGAATGGCCTGTTTCTGTGCCATATATATCCTATAAATGTAATAGTTAATTTTCAGTGACAGGGAGGTCAATTGGCAGTAATTAACAATTATCACATTGTTAAACTTAGGCTATTAATTACTAGCCCTAAAAATCTGCGGTGTGTTTCGTTCAAATCTACTGTGCAAATACAGCAACTTCATGATATTCCATGCATGTCAGTGGTGAACCAGACAGCAAAATGCCATTTTCACAAAGCTAATGGCAGAGCGGTGCAACTCGGACAGCAACTGTTGGATTTTTGTATTTAACCGCACGTTGTACCATTTACTCCTAAATAACGGCGAGTGTCATTGGCACACCGTCATTTTGACAGCAAATTCTTAACCATGACGATGCTGTATTTTGTCTCTTTTCTCTCTCTCCCTTAATCCAATGTTTCTTTCCCTCTCTTTATTTCTCTTTCTGTACCTGATTTGATATTGAATTCCTAATCCTTCAATCTGATTGGTTAAGGAAAGACCCTGTTGCTTGACCTGCTCGCTCAGGCCCCAGATGCCCTGTTTCCCTCACTGCCATTGTGAACTCGCACTTCCAACTTTGTGAGCAAAAACCTTTCTGGGCTGAAGGGTGCAGGGGCAAGTCCAACTAACAGCTGACGCTGTTAGCTAGCGTGCTGCGGCAAAATCTGACCCTTTCGGAGAGCAATAGAAACAAGAGCCTCGAAATTCCATTGGGCAGAGGAAATGGGATCCACAGGATTAAATTCATGAGTATGGCTGCTTCTATGCACAATGTTTCATATCGATTCTTTTAAAAACTGCATCCTCTTCTCTTGTCCAGATCGGATAGCACAGAATGTGGTAGAATCCCATTTGGAAACTTGCCAATACACAACAGATGAGTTGAAGCAGCTTGCCTGGCAACCCTATACACAGGAGGAAATCAGGAACTTTCAAAATAAGGTACTGATGAAGCCCACTTTAAGAGACCTTCAAGAATGATTGTAAAAAGTAAAAATATTAAGAGAAACAATGCCCAGTCATTCATTTATGCACAAACAATCTCGTATTTATTTCAGTTTATCTTCACGCATTTAAAAACACAAAAGTTAATTTAAAATACCATCTCATTTACTCCAAGCTGAAATAGTTGTGGCAAAAAATATTTTATACCTGTGGTGAGAATCTGTTAATAGAGAAGATATAAGAACACAAATTCCACTGAGATTATATTCTTGATTTTAACCCTTGATAGCCATCCACAGGAATGAGAGTATAACCTGTGCTTTCTCATTCAATTAATGAGCAACTCTGCCTCAGCCACTGTATTGTGACAGTTGGGGTTGCACCTGAAATGCTTGCTGGACCCATCATAGCATGGGCGTGAAAGCCCCATAACTCCGAGCACTGCAGCCAGGAACATGTCGCTTAAGTAAAACAACTTGTATTTATAATAGCGCCTTTATCGTAGTGAAACATCCCAATGCGCTTCACAGGAGTATTATGAGATAAAAATTTTACACCAAGCTGCATAAGTAGAAATTAGCGCAAATGACCAAAAGCTTGTTTAAAGAGGTATGTTTTAAGCAGTGCCTTAAAGGATGAAAGAGAGGTGGAGAGGTTTAGAGAGGGAGTTCCAGAGCTTGGGGCCTGGGCAGCAGAAGGCACGGCCACCAATGGTTGAGCGGTTATAATCAGGGATGCTCAAGGGCAGAATTGGGGGAGGCGGGTGGGTGGTGGAGATTATAGAGATAGGGAGGGGCAAGACCATGGAGGGATTTGAATGAAGGATGAGAATTTTGAAATCTAGGCGTTGCTTAACCGGGAGCCAATGTAGGTCAGCGAGCACAAGGAGAAATGGGCTGCACTGCGACTGTCCTGTTAACATGGGATTCAATCTGTAGTAGGATTTTCCGTGAGTTACTGCCTACTGCTGCAGGATATCCTCTTATTGTCACGAAAAGTGCAACTATATGTTTGATTTGTAATGAGTATATGCTAAGTTATAAGAATTACTTAATTTAACAAAATGTTAAGGTAAAGAAACATACTGATCACCCAGTCACTGTATTACTTGATAGATTCACAAACTACATGTGCAGTACACGATCCGGTAATGTATTTTGTACAGTACATTGACTTTGGTCCTGTATTTGAACAGTCCTGCGAGGCCATGTGGCAGCAGTGCGCAATCCAAGTAACCAATGCAATCCAGTATGTGGTGGAATTTGCCAAGCGCATCAGTGGATTCATGGACCTGTGTCAGAACGATCAGATCATACTCCTTAAAGCAGGTATATATTGCATCCATGCTCTTATTCTGACAAAAATAACTGGTTACTGATGAGGGCAAAACAACTATGTTCTGGGAAATTTGTACATTGGGACCATAGCAGGAATATTTCAGTCGCATTATGAGTAATGGAAATGCACAGCGGAAAAGAGCAGCCGCAGAGTAGTAGTAAAGCCGAGGGTCTGGGTGGGACTGAGGATCAGAACCCTGTCATTTCACCTCTGGGCCTGCTTTGAATCCAACTGGGATGACAGTCTCTCTATTGGATATCGTGCAAGGGACTGAAATGAAGGGCATCTCCATCTGCACTGTAGAATATAAACTATCTTCTTTTTTTATAGCCTATTCCTACAGACAAGGGGCTAGATTTTCCCCAACCCCTTTTTTCGGCGCACTCAGCCGAAATGCGGCGACTTTGTGCGCTCAAAACGGCGGCAAAAAACGTACTGAATATCCTGGCCCCTCTGCCGAGTGTCCCGGGTCCTGCCGCGGCGTCCGTGGTGAAGTGGGGGGGGGGGGCGAAGCTACAGCCCTGCACCAAAACCACTGCCGGCAGCTTACGCATGCGCAGTGGAGTCTGTGCGCATGCTCCTCGCCCTCCCAGCGTGTCCTGCAAGCTGTCAGCAGGACCCGATGCACATCGCCCCTGTCCCTGGCCAAAGGGACTCCCCGATGTTCGCCTCCCCTATCACTGGCCGAATAGTCTCCCGCACCGGCCCGCGAGCAACTTGTTTCTGCCGATTTGAGCCCCTGAAATTAGTTGATCCCAAGTTTCTGAGGAACATGCGGTTTGCCAAGAAGCACGACAAGAAAGGAACGGGGAAGTTGAAGGCAAAAAATAAAAAGGACTAACCATCTTGATGAGCTAACATCTACTGTCCTTGAGAATGGCAGCCCTGTGATATATTGTATTCCAAATTGTTTATTTTGAATAAAACCCAAGTGGTTGGAACTTTAAAAAAAAACAGAAAAACCAACTTACTCCAAAAAAATTGGAGCAAGTCATGGCTAAAATTGAGCCCATAGTCACCAGTATGAAAATATTATGCCTAGAACATACATTCTCTGCTAGGGGTCGACTGGGGTTATGTTTGTGGATCTGCTCCCCCCTACAGGTTTAATCAGCTGTAGATGTATTATCCTGCTTTCAGAGGAATGGACCTAGTACAGATTCTGTGAAGAAGATAAATAAGTATAGGCTACATAGCCATATCCCAAGGCTCTTTTCAGGGGCTCGGGGAACTCGAGCAAGAAGAAGGAGGAAAGTTAAGGGAGATGATTGAATGCATATTCAAAGGTTTTAAGGAAGCTCATGATGGTGGAAAAAGAGGTAACAATACAGACAGGTTCAGGAACTGAATGCAACTGCAGGGACATGGTGACTGAAGGTCCTACTACTGATGTTGAAGCAGAGAGAAGGGTTACATTCAGTAGACCAAAGTCGCAGTAATTGGACAATGTTACAAAGGTAGAAATGTACTGTGTACCTTTATAAAATTTACATGTATTATATTTTTCAAGATTGCAATTTTGCCTGTCCCTTATAGGCTACACTGCAAAACAACCACCAGTGGACACGCCAGTATATTTCCTTCATTTCAGTGGAATATTCTAAATATTTGGTCCATAAGAATGTAGGGAAATACCAACACAGCAGCTGTATGACTGTCTTTGGAAAATTGCCTGTATGTCCTTAAGTGCATCTTTATAAAAACTGATAATACTATGCATAATTGAGGAGCAGACCCATTCAATTTTAAAGTGATAGATCATTGCATCATAGTACGTCAAAGAAATCATAGTAATTATAAAAAAGTTAGACACAGCAAAAGAAGTAGACTTGATTCCCCCCCCCCCGCATATTGTGTGCTGCTTTTCAGAGCTATAATTATTTTTGTTGCAAAATAAATCACACTTGTGAAAAGCAAATAATGAAGAAACAGCTGACTGGATTTATGGCCTGATTTTGTAAATAGGTAGACCTGCTTTTAAAGTGGACGTGAGAGCCAAGTCAGATATGAACTGTTGACAAACTAGGAACATCAGAGCTGATTTACTTACTGTTTAAAATTATAAAGTGATGTATTGATCTTGGAATTACAGCACAGACATTTTGTGCTTGTGCCAATGCTGGCTCAAATGCAGCTATCCGTTCGAATACCATTTCTTTCCTCTTTGACTGTATTCTTTAATATTCTTCCTTTTCAAATACTTAATCCAATTCCATTTTAAACGTACCAGTCATTGCCTCAATAGCCACATGTGGTAAAGCTGTTCTTAAAAACCTTCTGAGTGGAAAAAAATTCACTTAACTTCCGCTCATCCTTCTCGCAATAACCCCGAGTCTAAGTCCTCTTGTTAATTTCAGTCCTCTTGTAACTTTTCTTCTCTTCCGTTGCAGTTTTCTTTGAATATTTCTAAGAGTGGATGTTTCTCATTCCCTTCAGTTAATCCAACTTTCACCTTCCTCTGTGAAAACAGAGACAAATGTTGATCATTGTAACCTAACTTGCCGAGCGGATCGGGAGAAACGTGGGTTTTGCACCCCATCCAATATTGCTCTCTTATTACCTTCAATGGAGAGTAAAATCGGGTCGGGTATAAAACAAGTGTTGCAATTGATTCCATCAGTTTCCCGATGGGTGGCCGAGGGTCTTAGGGTAAAATTGCCCCCAAAGTGCTTAGTAAGCATTTCTGACATTCCCTCAATTCTCAAGTACAAATGGCACTCCTTTAATTAACCATTTACTTCAGATATGCTTATCTTGCCTTTATTTTGAAGCAAACCAATTTCTTTTTCCAGTTTGTCCTCCCATTTTAAAAATTCTGTTTGGAATGTCAGTTTTAATGCTGATGTGAAACTCTCAAATTCTAACCACACATTGACGTTTCGGTTCCAAATTAAAAGGTGTTAATTTTGTGACATTAGAGAGAAAATGTTCTGTCTTCCTGTTCTAGGTTGCCTTGAGGTCTTGTTGGTTCGAATGTGCCGAGCATATAACCCTTTGAACAATACACTGTTTTTTGAAGGGAAGTACGGAGGCACGCAGATCTTCAAATCCTTGGGTAAGATTTGATTAGCATGAAAATAAGGGGGCGTCAGAAGTAAATGCAACTGGCCTAGAAATTTAATGGTGCTGAACGGGCACCTAAGCTTGCAATATGGCAGACAGGAAGCGCACACTCATTATAAGCTGGAGGGGGGTGGGCGGGGGGCGCCGCCCACCATATTGGTATAGGCACAAAAATAAGGTTAAACCTTAGATTTGAATTTCCATTTTGGTCATGTAATAAGATGATTTGTAATGGGGTTGATTTCCGAGGCCTCGTCCATGATGAAGTAACTCACATGCTACCAACGTGGACAATTGTGAGCCTATTGCACACTTGTGGAGAGTGAGGACTCAAATCTACCTTAAAATGTTCTGTAATTCAGAAGATTCCCAAACGCTATTTTATAACATTTAGATTTAGGAATCTACAGAAATAATTTACTCTTGTGGATGTTTTACGATGATGATGTCAAAGTGTATCTCCATTATCCACAGTTTATTTTCAATGAATTTCTTTCCACGTGTTCTTGTGGCTGGCTTTACAGGGCTGATGGTTTCCTCTCTTCCTCAGGTTGTGATGATTTGATTTGCATTGTCTTTGACTTGGCTAAAAGCTTGTGCTGCCTGCATTTGACAGAGGAAGAGATTGCACTGTTCACAGCTGGCATCTTATTGTCACCAGGTATGTAAACTATGGATGTTAAAGCATTAAACTGGAAAGTGCAATGACCATGGGCCATATCCTGTATTTGAAAGCGTTTCATTGTTGTGTAATCTAGTGATGCTGTCTGTTGGTTCAGTAATATCGAATCAAAGAATGTGTTCTTTTCCATGATTCCTCACTCAATACATTTCCACCTAACCAGTGGAGCCAAAGTGCTTCCTGAAAGGGATGTGTGTGGCGGAGAGGGAGGGAAGCTGAGAAGGTGCAACTTACCCCAATTTTTTGCACTGCCCATGTCATGGCTATTTCACAGTGGTCAGGTAGTGCAGCCAGTTGATGGCTGGACTCTGGGCTGAACGTCTTGGCTTTCAATCGCAGCTGAGTTCACTTTCATTGCACCAGAATGGATAAATGAGCACCACATCTTAGGATGCAAGAAGGAAACAGGAGACTGAGAAACGTTTGCCGAATTGTTAAAAAACAGCTTATCTGGTCATTATCACACTGCTGTTTGTGGGAGCTTGCTGTGCACAAATTGGCTGCCATGTTTCCTACATTACAACAGTGCCTACACTTCATTAGCTGTAAAGCGCTTTGGGATGTCTTGAAAGGCGCTTTATAAATGCAAGTCTCTCTTAGTTTTTTGGCAATAGAAATAGGCATCAGTCCTGTACCCAATGGCATTTATCCAATGTAGACTGGCCTCCATAAGTCAATATCTTCCCTTCTCTTCCTCCTTCGCTCCCCCTACACTTTTTTTCTTTTGCTCTCTTTCCCTCATCCACAATTTTCTTTTTCTTTCTTACCGTCTTCCCCCCCCACCCCCGCCAATAAGACTAGACTGGCAGAGCCCTACCTGGGGAACTTTCCACAAAGACTTAACGACAGGAGAGATAATAACATAAAAGGGGGTCATTTTTTATAAATACTTAATGGAGAAATAACCGAGTTAAGACCATTAACTGAGCTGATCCAACAACAATAAAATTGCAGACAGGAGTTTCCTTGTTGCCAGTACTTCCTGATCAAGGTGACTGTTTCATGGCTGCTGTTCCATTTTTGTATAATTTAAATACCTGAACATCAGATATGTGAAAATCTATTAGGAACACAACATTCCTCTTTAAATGTAGAACAAGAGACTATCTATCTGTTTTTCTCCATAATAACAACCTGCTTGCCACAATCACAAGAATGTACAGCTTGGAACATGCTTTTTCTGGAAATTCAATTTGTCAGGGCTCTAATTATATTGAAAAATGGGTGTTCTCCTATTTTGTAATGAATCACCTTATTTCCCTCCTCCCTTTTTAACTGGATAGCTTAAGATTTAAACATCCAGTCATCTAAAACAAAGAAGTCCAGTGTGTGATTGAATATTCTAAATTGTAAATAGAGGTCCCTGATTAAACTGTTGCAAGATCTAGACAAGTTTTCTCTCCCATTGAGATGGCCGATTCTAGTGACATGTTATCTTCTTTTCTGATTTGAACATGACTCCGACGCTCTGCTTCCTTTGGAGGGGCGTTCCCGGGGCGGTAGCGTGGCACTCCAGCAACGCACTGAGGAGGCCAGCGCTACAACGCCTCTCCCCTTCAATTGAAGGGGAAGGTCGCTGTGCATTCTGCAGGCTCTTTGGTGGCTGCTATTGGATCACCAGGGATGCGATCGACTGGGCCAGCAGCCTGGCACCCAAAATGGAGTGCCGGGCTGCATGATGGCAGCTCAGTCGACTCGAGGGCCGCCATTGTCTGGCCGACAAGTAAAAATGATGACCCAGGGCACTGCAGGCCTTCCCTTTAAGGGGCGCATGGCCCAGTTCCACACGTGTGTGGGACTTCCGGGCCAGGCGCTGGAAGTCCTGCCCCTGGAATGTTACCGCCCCCAAACGGGGCAAAGGGCAATTTCAAACCCCAAATCCTTTGTCCATTCAGGTCCTATTTTCATAGAAACATAGAAAATAGGTGCCGGAGTAGGCCATTCTGCCGTTTGAGCCTGCACCAGCATTCCAATAAGATCATAGCTGATATTTCACCTCACCACCCCTTTCCTGCTTTCTCCCCATACCACTTGATCCCTTTAGCAGTAAGGGCCACATCTAACTACCTCTTGAATATATCCAACGAACTGGCATCAACAACTCTCTGCGGCAGGGAATTCCACAGGTTAACAACTCTCTGAGTGAAGAAGTTTCTCCTCATCTCAGTTCTAAATGGCTTACCCCTTATCCTTAGACTGTGTCCCCTGGTTCTGGACTTCCCCAACACCGGGAACATTCTTCCTGCCAGTCCCGTCAGAATTTTATATGTTTCTATGAGATCCCCTCTCAACCTTCTAAACTCCAGCGAATAAAGGCCCAGTCGATCCAGTCGCTCCTCATATGTCAGACCAGCCATCCCAGGAATCAGTCTGGTGAACCTTCGCTGCACTCTCTCAATAGCAAGACCGTCCTTCCTCCGATTCAGAGACCAAAACTGAACACAATATTCCAGGTGAGGCCTCACCAAGGCCCTGTACAACTGCAGTAAGACCTCCTTGCTCCTATACTCAAAACCTCTAGCTATGAAGGCCAACATACCATTTGCCTTCTTCACCGCCTGCTGTTCCTGCATGCCAACCTTCAACGACTGATGTACCATGACACCCAGGTCTCGTTGCACCTCCCCATTTCCTAATCTGCTGCCATTCAGATAATATTCTGCCTCCGTGTTTTTGCCCCCAAAATGGATAACCTCCCATTTATCCACGTTATACTGCATCTGCCACTCGTTTGCCCACTTACCTAACCTGTCCAAGTCGCCCCGCAGCCTCTTAGCGTCCTCCTCACAGCTCACACCGCCACCCAGTTTAGTGTCATCTGCAAACTTGGAGATATTACACTCAATTCCTTCATCTAAATCATTAATGTATATTGTAAATAGCTGGGGTCCCAGCACTGAGCCCTGCGGCACCCCATTAGTCACTGCCTGTCATTCTGAAAAGGATCCATTTATCCCGACTCTCTGCTTCCTGTCTGCCAACCAGTTCTCTATCCACGTCAGTCCATTACCCCCAATATCATGTGCTTTAATTTTGCACACCAATCTCTTGTGTGGGAGCTTGTCAAAAGCCTTTTGAAAGTCCAAATACACCACATTCACTGGTTCCTCCTTGTCCACTCTACCAGTTACATCCTAAATAAATTCCAGAAGATTTGTCAAGCATGATTTCCCTTTCATAAATCCATGTTGACTTGGACGGATCCTGTCACTGCTTTCCAAATTCGCTATTATTTCATCTTTAATAATCGATTCCAACAGTTTCCCCACTAACCGGTCTATAATTAACCGTTTTCTCTCCCTCCTTTTTTAAAAAGTGGTGTTACATTAGCTACCCTCCAGTCCATAGGAACTGATCCAGAGTCGATAGACTGTTGGAAAATGATCACCAATGCATTCACTATTTCTAGGGCCACTTCCTTAAGTACTCTGGGATGCAGACCATCAGGCCCTGGGGATTTATCGGCCTTCAATCCCATCAATTTCCCTAACACAATTTTCCATCTAATAAGGATATCCTTCAGTTCCTCCTTCTCACTAGACCCTGTGTCCCCTAGTACTTCCGGAAAGTTATTTGTGTCTTCCTTCGTGAAGACAGAACCAAAGTATTTGTTCAACTGGTCTGCCATTTCTTTGTTCCCCATTATAAATTCACTTGAATCCGACTGCAAGGGACCTGCGTTTGTCTTCACTAATCTTTTTCTCTTCACATATCTATAGAAGCTTTTGCAGTCAGTTTTATGTTCCTGGCAAGCTTCTTCTCATAATCTATTTTTCCCCTCTGAACTAAATCCTTTGTCCTCCTCTGTTTGAATTCTAAATTTCTCCCAGTCCTCAGGTTTGTTGTTTTTTCTGGCCAATTTATATGCCTCTTCCTTGGATTTAACACTATCCTTAATTTCCTTTGTTAGCCACGGTTGAGCCACCTTCCCCATTTTATTTTTACTCCAGACAGGGATGTACAATTGCTGAAGTTCATCCATGTGATCTTTAAATGTTTGCCATTGCCTATCCACCCTCTAAGTATCATTTGCCAGTCTATTCTAGCCAATTCATGTCTCATACCATCAAAGTTACCTTTCCTTAAGTTCAGGACCCTAGTCTCTGAATTAACTGTGTCACTCTCCATCTTAATAAGGAATTCTACCATATTATGGTCACTCTTTCCCAAGGGGCCTCGCACAACAAGATTAGTCATTTCTCATTACACATTACCCAGTCCAGGATGGTCAGCCCTCTTGTTGGTTCCTCAACATATTGGTCCAGAAAACCAGACCCAATACACTCCAGGAAATCCTCCTCCATCGTATTGCTACCAGTTTGGTTAGCCCAATCTATATGTAGATTAAAGTCACCCATGATAACTGCTGTACCTTTATTGCACGTATCCCTAATTTCTTGTTTGATGCTGTCCCCAACCTCACTACTACTGTCTGTACACAACTTCCACTAGCGTTTTCTGCCCTTTGGTATTCCGTAGCTCACCCATATAGATTCCACATCATCCAAGCTAATGTCCTTCCTTACTATTGCGTTAATTTCCTCTTTAACCAGCAACGCTACCCCACCTCCTTTTCCTTTCTGTCTATCCTTCCTGAATGTTGAATACCTCTGGAGTTCCCAGCCTTGATTACCTTGGAGCCATGTCTCTGTGATGCCAATGATGTCATAGTCATTAATTGCTGCCTGTGCAGTTAATTCGCCCACCTTATTACGAATGCTCCTCGCATTGAGGCACAGAGCCTTCAGGCTTGTCTTTTTAACACACTTTGCCCTTTTAAAATTTTCCTGCAATGTGGCCCTTTTTGATTTTTGCCTTGGGTTTCTCTGCCCTCCACTTTTACTTTTCTTCTTTCTATCTTTTGCTTCTGCCCCTATTTTACTTCCCTCTGTCTCCATGCATAGGTTCCCATCCCCCTGCCATATTAGTTTAACCCCTCCCCAATATATAAATGGGATGTTCGCTCTTCCCAAGATATGTAAAGCTATTGCCCATTACCCACCTAGCAAACATCTCACTAACTGAGCAACCGTCCTGAATGAAGGGTGGATTGACTGAAATTGTAGGTCAAAGCCTTAATTTAATGCTACAAATTTAAATAAGCTATTTTATAAATTAAAGTTCTTTCATAATCTCAGATAGTCCCGAAGTAGCCTTTGTCCAACGGGTTTTGTTTGACATGTAGTTGCGGTTGTTATGTAGACAAGCCTGAACCAATTTTTAATTTGATTTAAGTTTACAGTCCAAAGTTTAATTTGTTTAATTGTGTCGGTTTTAGTACTCCACCTTTAATCAGGGGGCACTTGTATTAATGTTTTCAACAAAATAGTTGTAGACAAGCTTGGCAGCCATTTTGCACACAGGAAAGTTCCCACAAACAGCAAATGATTTTGAAAAGCCGGTTCATCCTTTCTGGATTGTTTGTGGGAGGAATGTTGGCCAGGACACTGGGAGAACTCCTTGGGGAGTTCTGAGCTGCAAAAGGAACAAATTAATGTGGGCTGGTGTTTAGTGAATTTTTATTGTTTATAAACTGAGCTGCACATGTTATATAGGCATTGGATGAATGGTCATTGAGTTTGCCGTACAAGAAACCAGTAAGAGGTTTCATAAGCAGCCAATTCATTATCTTTCCAAACAGTTTTTTATAGGTGTGGAATAATGTCTCGCTTTGTCCCTTTCTTGAAGATCGGCCATGGCTGACAGAAGCTAGAAAAGTCAAGAAACTACAGGACAAGATTTATGAAGCATTACAATATGTCATTCACAAAAATCACCTGGATGATGACAAGTTATCAAAGGTATATTAATGTGTCAGCTTACCTGTAAGTTAGAATGTTTTGTTCAGGAGATAAACAGCATGGGGTCATAAACACAGAAATTAGTACAACAGAGTACAATCAACTGCAGATAAACAACAATGACAGCATGCATTAGTACAGCACTTTAATGTTGAAAAATGTTCCAAGGTACATCACAGAAGTGTAAGGGGGAAAAATGGACACCAAGTCAAAAAACTATTGGGCATTATGATCAAAAGCTTGGTCAAAGAGGTGGATTTTAAGGAGTGAGAGTACAGGGAGGTAGAGGAGATTTAGGAAGGGAATCCCAGAGAATAGGAAAGTCAGTGCCTGAAAGCCTACCGGCCAGTGGTGGAGCAAAGGGCGGGAATTCCCAAGGCTGGATTCAGAGGAATGGAGAGTTCAGGGAAAGGTTGTAGTGCTAGAGGAAGTTACAGAGATAGTGAGGGGTGAGGCAATGGACGGATTTAAACGCAAGGGTGAGAATTTAAAATTTGAGGCATTGGGGGAATGGGAGCCAATATAGGCCAGTAAGGACAGATTGATTGACGAGCAAGATTTGGTGCAGGATGGGATACAGGAAAGTTTTTAATGATCTAAGGTTTAGGGAGAGAGGGGGATGGAAGACTGACCAGGAGAGTATTGGAACAGTCTAGTCGGGAAGTGACAAAGGCATGGATGAGGGATTCAATGGCCGATGAGATGAGGTAGAGATGGCGGCAAGCAATAATCCGGAGATGGAAGTAGATGGTCTTTGTGATGGTGAGGATATGGAGTCGGAAACTCAGCTCAAGGTGGAACACCAAGGTTGTGACCAGTTTTGCTTAACTTGAGACAATCTGGGAATTGTAACCAGGGCAGGCACGCAGTTAAAATAGCTTTGTAAAGACTTACCACCCCTGTTCCCACTCAATTCCCACTTGCCGCTATATTAACTGGGCCCTTTTTCTCGGCATCCAAGGCACCCCCGCCTTAGGTAGGAGCCTCATTAATATATGCTAATAAGGGTCCTATCATAGAAGTTTACAGCACAGAAGGAGGCTATTTCGGCCCATCGTGTCCATGCCGGCCAACAAGAGACTATCCAGCCTAATCCCACTTTCCAAGGTCCGTAACTCTGAGGTTACGGCACTTCAGGTGCACATCCAAGTACTTTTTAAATGTGGTGAGGGGTTCTGCCTATACCGCCCTTTCAGGCAGTGAGTTCCAGACCCCCACAACCCTCTGCGTGAAGAAATTTCCCCTCAAATCTATGACATTCAAAGAACCCCAATGGCAACCCATCCAGTAAAAGCTAGCGGGAAATAAGATGAGGCGCTCTAAGGTGAATCAAAAGCTTTCTTTAGCGGAGGCAAAAGGTGCAGAAGTTTCAGGCAGGCAACTGGTCAGCAGGATGTTAACGAGGTGCGGCCGTTAAAATCAGTGAGACGGAGAGGCCATCAGCTCCCCTACCCCCGCCTCCGGCTTCACATCTAGGAGTTAAAATCCATCCCTGTTGCTGAGGAGGTGGTGCCGTCAGTGGCAAGGGTACGGACTTGTGGCAGAGGCCGGATATGATGGCTTCCTCTACTTAGCTAAAGGACATTGCAGCTAATCCAAGACTGGATCAAATCAGCAGTCTGATAACACAAAGACAGTGATTTTCTTATGTGTTTTCAATTTTGTTTTGGTGAACTGCTGAATGAATGATTAATTGAGCTCTTGGAGAAGGATTTACCAGTTGTCTATTTTTATCTCCACTCCGTCGTAATCCTAATCCCAAATATAATCTTTATCTGAGCAGAGCAGTTCTGCGTATTCAGAATGCAGGAGCATTTTCTTTTGTGTTACGTTGGCAAAAATGTCAGTAAATTTCTAAAACAGAATGCGAATACTTGAATCTGACCACAGTATGCTCCTTGTGACCATTTTTATGGGGAATAATTTTTTGTGTACAAAAATTATATTTTGACTCTTTTCTTAAATTAGCGGTTTGATGAAATCGGCTTACATAACTTGGAAGCATGGGTCCTGAGACGGGAAGAGAGTGGGGGCGGGGTGGAATTTGCAAATGGGAAGTCCATAAGTCCAAGTTTCCCACAAGTCCTGCCGAATTTAAAAGCAAAGACCTGTTTAAAAATGTTTTCAACAGGTTTCCTGTCCGACAGCAGCCAGCCACATTGACAGGCTGGCTGACCGTCGGGCGGGGGGGCTGTCGGGGAGTGATAGGGGTCTTTGGAGCTTGGATCGAGGGTCAGGGATCGCTTAGGATCTTTGGGGTTTGGCTCGGGGAGAGATCGGGGTCTTTGGGGTTTGGCTCGGGGAGAGATCAGGATCTTTGGGGTTTGGGTCGGGGATCATTTGGGGTCTTTGCAGTTTGGATCAAGGAGCGATCGGGGTCTTCGGGGCTCTAAACATGAGAGGAGGAGGTTGATCGCAATATTCTGATCGAGGTGGTTTAAAAGGGAAGCTGTTGGGCCGGAACTCCTGCTCGTCCTGGCCCATAAGCAAAGCTGTAAAGACATTTACCACTTTTGGTCATCTGCCTAACATTCCCTTATATGGCTCGGTGTCAAATTTTTGATAACGCTCCTGTGAAGCACCTTGGGACGTTTTACTATATTAAAGGCGTTATATAAATGCAAGTTGCTGTTATTGGATCCGGACTTTCGCACCTCCTTTCATCTGCCACCATTCCCGAGGCCTGGGAAACCCGGCCTGCAGGTGTTAAAAATAATAGAAGTTAAAATTGAGGCACACAGCCTCCTGAAAATATTTTAGTGACCGACCCGTCTTCTGAGAGTGATTGGTCGCTCGCCCCCAACCCGCCTCCGTTAAAACCGCCTTGGAGAGTTAATTCCTCCCCCAGGATTTGAATTGCTTGATCATCCTTTCCTCTGTGCATTATCTTAATTCAGGCTGCTTACTGTCACATTTACTTTGCATCAAAAACTAACATCATAAACCTAAGCAGCAACTGAAGTAGCAGAAAGTGTCTAATCCCACTTTCCTTTATAAATATTTATACTTGTCGTGGTTCTGCATTTAATATTAGAAAATTATTTCACTCATGGGGAAAAACATCTTGAAGTTTTTTCCAGTTAATAAAAGTAAACCACTAAAATGGTTCATTAAATAATGAGCACAGCGGCTATAACAATAAAATTATGGCTGTTTTTAATTTCAATTCAAGAAATTAGACACAATGTACAGTTAACTTTAGTTTCTTGGGCACAATCTTCATCACACTTTATTTTTAAAATGTAATTATATGAAAAACAAGTGAATTTCTGAATATTTGCAAACTGCAATAAGTAAGGCCATGTGACTGGCTGGAATTTTGTCCAGGTTGGGGGCGGGGCTCCGAGGTGGGCGGGAAACCTGGGAGGCCGGGTTTCTCACAGACTCTGCTGCTTTTAACGGCTGGGCCTGATTTGCATGCGAGGCCTCGGATTCCAGCTTGAAGCCAGCCAGATTGAGAGGCTGGCTAGCTATGGGCAGGTAGGCCTGCAGATGTGATGAGGGAGCGAGGGAGGGGATCAGCTGGCTCAGTTTGGGATTGCGATGGTGGCGGGGGAATCTGGGATCGGTAGGGGAGGATTAGGTATGGCGGGGGGGAGCCTCCTCATGTTGGAACCATCAGGCAGCCAATCAGACTGCTCTGCTGGCGTCTTGTCGAACACCGCTCATGGGTAAAACCTACAACAGAGAGAAATTTTAACCTAAGCCGCCGTTTGAAAGCTGATGGGATCTGGTGCAACACTGGTTTTGCACCCCGCCCGATTTTACACTCCATTGCAAAACCAGTGGTACACCCGATCCCTGGCATTTTCTTCTGGGGAGTTAGATTAAAATGACCCTGTAGAAACCACAACAAATGTCATGCCGAGTAAACTCTCAAATGCCAAATAAATACCAACTCTTCAGTTGCAAATACAATCTGCTCTACTCTGATATATTTTCCAGCCTACCATCAGGGTCAGTTTAGGCCATATATGTGCCTGAATGAACACAAGTTGTTCAACATCAGTTGGGAGTGAATGGTCCAGTTTTGCATACAGTCCAATGGTACCTTTTCAACATGACATCTGAGCCTAGGAATTTAATATCGTATTTCTCTGTCCATTATTTTAATGAAGCTGTTAACACCAGTTTTAAAATAGTGGACAGAGAAATGTCATGGAAAGCATTAAGTGCTCATACGTTAAGATCCCAAGCGGTAATTTTAGGCCCTGAAAGGTTCAAAGCAAAAGAAAAATTCTACTGTTTTGACATGATTTAGAAAATAAGTTTTCAAAGGGCTATTGCTATTTTCCCACAACTCACTGCAGTCTTTATCTTCCTCCTCAACAGCTGATATCCAAGTTGTCAATGCTGAAGTCCGTATGCAACCTCCATGTGGACAAGCTCCAGCTGTTCAAGTTGCTACACCCACAAACAGTGCACAACTTCCCTCCACTCTACAAGGAAGTATTCAGCACGGAGATGCAGTATCCAGACTCCACCAACAGCTAAACTTGTCAGTTCTGTACAACACAGCGTTCCCAAAGTGAAAAAATGAATGGGTTTAAACTCCTCTATCACCAATTGCAATAGCACTAGAATGAATGTACTGCACTTCATATGGTTTCACCGTAACAGTCAAAAGAATGTAAATACTTGGATACTAAGTAGTGGAAAGAACCCTTGTGCATGACATTTAAAAGCTGCTCCATTGTGTTCATGGACCAGAATTAATTCAAAATTGCAAGACTGACCTTCCAAGGCTCTTCATTTGAAATCTGTTTTCGCCGGTAAAAAGAACTGAATTAAAGGAGTATAGATAGTATTTTATCTGTAATGCAAACCTATATATTTTATTAAGGGTGTTTCTTTTTACACTGAATATTCAGTGATTTCAGAGTTGTTCTTGTGGTTCATCATTGAAGTTCGATTTTATATTTCCCGGACGTTTCTTCAGCAGTACTACATCATGGTGAAGATTTGAAAGAGTGGACCAAAATCCTTTGAATTAAAATTCAACAATGCTGAAGACAGCGATAAAAACTCTGAAATCCTATACATGTAAATGTGTATGTGTTTATATTATTAATATATATCTTTAGGTTATGGTCAATAAGATACCTGCATGCAATAGTAGCTAAAAGGTTATGGTGTCCATTAGCTTAGTGGACAGTAGTCAGCTTTGCAATGCATTTTATTTTATCCTTAGACTAAAATCCAGTGTTTCCCACAGAAGCCATAAAATGGCCTGTTGGTCTGACTGGTGCAGAAGCACATTAGACATCTGAGGATTACGATTTCTATATTTTACTACTCGTGAGCCAAACAATTCCAGGCTATGGAGAACCTGAAAAACGCTGAATGAATTGGGGGGGAAATGCAGTTACAATCGCTGGAAAGGTTTCTCTATACCCTGTTTCAAAATGGCTGTAATCTTCAGAAAGTAACATCCATAAGCCAGCAAAGTACAATAATGAAGTGACATTTGGTCTCTGACTTTGTAGGCACTCTGAAAACGAAATTAATGTAGCTGAACTACTGGTAAAAATAAAACTAATATTAACTGCTGATCTGCAGACTGCAGTGTGCACCCTAAAACAAAAAATGCACTTTTTCTCATTGAAAATCCACATAGTACCCCCCCCACCCCACACACAAAAGATCCACATCAAAAATAGTCTCTAAATATTATTTACTCATCATTGCTAAACTTTTAGGGAATTTTTCATCCATGACCTAATCTGTTTCTCACAAAGACAATGTATAGTGACTAGCACACTCCTACAAAGGTTCTAGGACACCCATGTAATAGAAACAGTTGAACATCTTGCAATGTTTCAAAGAACTGGCTTTTACAAGTATCAAATTTATTTTGGTGTATTGTGTAATCTAATTTCTCCATTACTGGTATCCTATAAGGGAATAATATATAACAATGTACAAGCAAAATTGTTTAAGTTAATTATTTATTGACTCAATTATAGTGTGTAGCTTTTCATACAGTGATGGATTTTCATCACAAATGTGATTTGAAATTCTAGCAGAGAAAAAGTTGCAGACATGTATGTGTGCAGTTTGACGACAGTGTGATGGAAATCCACAGAAAGTGACGTGTGCATAGCAAGTGACATCAACAGAGAGCTGAAACAGGAGCTGGCAAATCAGATGCCATAAACCGGATTGCTACACTGGCACCTGTCTCCCATTGTACAAGGAAAGGAAAAATGCTGTGTATAATTCATACAGGGGAACATTACAAACTTCTGATCTGCTCCCTTGATGGCTCTATAAGTAAGCACACTGAGTGAGCGGTGTGATACTGAGACTCAACAGACCAGATTCAATCCCAGTCTGTTGGCCAATATCAACCAGGGCAGAAGCAAGTCTCATGACAATTGAAATCAATGCCCCGGACAAGGGAGGAGAAAAATCAACCAGTTGGCTGCCATTCCTAATCGTTATTCACTGATTGTCTTCTGGAACGTGCATGTATGTGGACAGCTGTAAAGCCCACTGGGACTTTCAGTCGAGGTTCAAATGTGAAGAATGGTCATTTGGACAAAGTATTCAAGAATTATCGGAGCCCATGAAATTATACTCTAGTATGACTCGCCACCTTTAATAGAGTAGAGAACAAAAGGGGAGAAGATGAGAAAGTACAGAGCATTGAAAGAAGGAAAGTGTTTTGTTTTATTGAATGGGACTTCTGAAATAATAATAATTATAATAAGATTCCCAAACCTGTCCTCCCATACTCGGTACAGCATCTAATCTGGAAACTAGAACAACATATTGGCAGATTACAGCTATAGATGCCCTGAAGGCCAGTATTGCCTTTTAAGTAGGTGCATTTTTTTTAAAACTGCTGAAACAATAAAGTACAAAGTATTATTTTTCCTATGTTGGGTAAAGCTAAGATGTTTGGACATGTGTAAGCTAAGGATCTGCTTGCTGAATTCCAGATTTTAAGCACTTTTTTGTTTTATTTTTTTTTAAATGAGGATTTCTTTATGAAATATTCATCAGAGATAGTCTAATATGTGCTTTTGAACTTGCTGTTCATTAATGGGTCTTATATATTCATTTCCACTTCTTCACTTGCAGCTGGTATACAGCTTTTGGTTTATATAGAAGAATATAACTGGCCTCTACGTTGCATATCCGCTTATCGTAGCATTTAACAAAAAAATGTATTCAAAAAATGATCCGCTGGGATTCAAAAGGTTGATCCGTTCCTTACAGGATGTGTTTCAGCTAATATGATAGAGTAGTGTCTCGCACCACTTAAAAAAACAATTAAACTTACACTGTGTGTATTATTCTTGTGAATGTTGTGAAAATGAGAAATGAAGCAACACCCAGCTTTATGTTTCTCTTTCACTATGGTGGAAAATGCTTTCCCTGGCACATATAATGACAAAACAATATTTGTTATATAGTTTAGAAAGTCATTTTGATGTTTTTTTTTGGTCTGTATTGTAAAACTGTAATTCTATTTTTTTTTAAAGAATGAAATACCTATATAAATGCAAGATGAGAAGAATAGAAAGATTTTTTAAAAGCCTTGTCTGGATTTCAATGACAAACAAATTCTTATTTTAATATATTGTCAATTTAAGAAAGATTGGGATAACAATTAGTGAATGGATATAGATGTATAATGTAAAGGATGTGTACATGAACCACATTAAAATTATATATTATATGAAGAATGGGTAAATATTAAATGTTTTGTTCATCATCTATAACTATTGCATCCAAAGCAAACTATACCTTTTGACAACTATTGCAGTTTTTAGTGATGGTGGTTGAGGGATAAATATTGGCCAGGACACCAAGGAGACCTCAGACTGTAAGAGGAGGGATAACCATCCGTGGCTAACTAAGGAAATAAGGGATGGTATCAAATTGAAAACAAAGGCATACTATGTGGCCAAGACGAGTGGGAGGCCAGAGGATTGGGAAACTTTTAAAAGCCAGCAAAGAACGGCTAAAAAAAATGATAAAGAGAGGGAAGATAGATTATGAAAGTAAACTGGCATGAAATATAAAAATAGTAAGAGTTTCTACAGGTACATAAAAAGGAAAAGAGTGGCTAAAGTAAATATTGGTCCCCTACAGGATGAGTGTGGGGAATTAATAATGGAGAACAGGGAAATGGCAGAGACATTGAACAAATATTTTATATCGGGCTTCATGGAAGAAGACATTAAAAACATCCTAGTAGTGAATAATCAAGGGGCCATAGGGAGGGAGGAACTTAATACAATCACTATCACTAATGAAGTAGTACTCAGTAAAATAATGGGACTAAAGGCAGATAAGTCCCCTGGACTTGATGGCTTACACCCTAGGGTCTTAAAAGAAATGGCTGCAGAGATAGTGGATGCATTGGTTGTAATCTACCAAATTTACCTGGATTCTGGGGCGGTCCCAGCGGATTGGAAAACCGCAAATGTAACACCCCTATTTTAAAAAGGCAGAAAAAAGCAGGAAACTATCGACCAGTTAGCCTAACGTCTGTCGTTGGGAAAATGCTGGAGTCCATTATTAAGGAAGCAGTAGCGGGACATTTGTAAACGCATAATTCAATCAAGCAGAGTCAGCATGGTTTTATTCAAGGGAAGTCATGTTTGATAAATTTGCTGGAGTTCTTTGAGGATGTATCGAGCAGGGTGGATACGGGGGAACCAGTGGATGTGGTGTATTTGGATTTGTTGAAGGCATTCGATAAAAGGTTACTACACAAGATAAAAGTTCAATGTTGGGGTGTAATATATAAGCATGGATAGAGGATTGGCTAACTAACAGAAATCAGAGTCTGGATAAATGTGTAATTTTCTGGTTGGCAAACAGTGACTAGTGGGGTGCCGCAGGGATCAGTGCTGGGTCCTCAACTATTTAAATCTATATTAAATGACTGGATGAAGGGACCGAGTGTAATGTAGCCAAGTTTGCTGATGATACAAAGATGGGTGGGGAAACAAATTGTGAGGAGGACACAAAAAATCTGCAAAGAGATATAGACCGGCTGAGAGGGCAAAAATTTGTCAGATGGAGTATAATGTGGGAAAATATGAGGTTATCCACTTTGGCAGAAAAATAGAAAAGCAAATTATAATTTAAATGGAGAAAAATTGCAAAGTGCAGTGGGACCTAGGGGACCTTGTGCATGAAACACAAAATGTTAGTATGTAGGTACAGCAAGAAATCAGGAAGGCAAATGGAATATTAGCCTTTATTGCAAGGGGGTAAAGCATAAAAGCAGAGAAGTCCTGCTACAGGATATTGAGGAGGCCACATCTAGAGTACTGCATGCAGTTTTGGTCTTCGTATTTAAGGAAGAATATACTTGCATTGGAGGCTGTTCCGAGAAGGTACAGTAAGTTGATTCTGGAGATGAGGGGGTTGACTTATGAAGATAGGTTACACATTGGAGTTCAGAAGAATGAGAGATGATCTTATCGAAATATATATGATAATGAGGGGGCTCGACAAGGTGGATGCAGAGAGGATATTTCCACTCATAGGGGAAACTAAAACTAGGGGACAAAGTCTCAATAAGGGGCCGCTCATTTAAAACTGAGACGAGGAATTTCTTCTCTCACAATTTGTTTTCCCATCCATCTTTGTATCATCAGCAAACTTGGCTACATTACACTTGGTCCCTTCATCCACGTCATTAATATAGATTGTAAATAGTTGAGGCCCCAGCATCAAGGGTTGTAAATCTATGGAATTCTCTGCCCCAGAGAGCTGTGGAGGCTGGGTCATTGAATATATTGAAGGCAGAGATAGACAGATTTTTGAGTGATAAGGGAGTAAAGGGTTATGGGGAGTGGGCAGGGAAGTGGAGCTGAGTCTATGATCAGATCAGCCATGATCTTATTGAATGGCGGAGCAGACTCGAGGGGCCAAATGGCCTACTCCTGCTCCTATTATGTTCTAACCCACTGTTGAAAATAGTGACATGGGATCATTTCCGTTCACTTGAGAGAGCAGACAGGGATTTGGTTTAATGTCTCATCCAAAGACAGCACCTCTGACAGTGCTGCATTCCCACAGTGCTGCACTGAAGTGTTAGCTTTGAGTATGTGCACAAGTCCTTGAATGGGGTTAGAGCCCACAGCCGACTGACTCAGGCAAATTTGCTACTACTGAGCCAAGGCTGTTACACTAGTCTGCGGTTTTGGTTTTAAGCTGACAGAAAAATAGATAGATAAGTGAACCTTACCAATGATACACTGTGGTTACAGGGTTTACAAAACAATGTTGTTATTTAATGGAAATTAGCACATAGTTATGGTTGCTGTGCTAAACCACAGTTTTAGTTACATCTTAGTTACAAGGTTGCTAAACTTATTTAGAGGTTCATTACTGAAATTCACAAAGCTTTTAGTCTAATGATCTCTCAGGGCTCCAGACAGACTACTCAACAGGAACAAGACTGGCTGAGAAATACTTAAAAAAATAAATTAAATAGAGGTCAACAATATAATACACCGCGGACAAAAATATTTCATCTTTGTCACAATGAGTTCAGTTTTAATTTTGGCATCTTATGTCCACAGTGACAAAGGGTGATCTTCTGACATTGAGGTGGGACTTCTACTGGACACCTTGGCTGCGATTTCACCAACCTTGGCAGGTCGGGTGTGGCCAGGGTCGGAGGCAGATCACGACCTCGCTGCTGGCTCCAGCCCGCTTTGTGAAATGATTTTCCCCTGATTGAGCTTGTTAAGCCCGCCCGACGTGCTTCCCGGCCAATTGATGATGTCATTAGATGATGCGTCGTCAGCTGGTTTCCTTAAGGGACCATGTCCAAATTTACTTTGTTAGTGTTCTCCAGCATTGAGGTGATGCAAACACTGACAAGCACTGCACAGAGGTGCACGGCTGCATCCAGGCTCCCCCATGTCTCCCTCCGAGGAAATCAACGCAGATTGGTTGCACGTTGCACAGAAGGACACAAGCAGGGATGTCATCAGGAGGACCAGGCTGCAGTGGCGCAAACCCTTCAATGCTCTCAGTGAATCATGAAACGTTATTGCAAAGTCACACTCAACCTCATCCTGCTCTGCCACTCATCACATCCCCATCACTTTACCTTCCCCACCCTACTCCTACTTATCCTTACACCAACTTACCTTGCACCTCCACCCATCCCTCTCTATCTACATTATCACTTCTCCATCTCACTAGCCACCCCTCACACTCATCCTAGTCCAATCATACCAACTAACAAACACAAGGGTACGGTGTTTGGCCAAAGTCCATGCAAAGTTATTGTTAATGTGCTGTCAAATATTGAAATCTTTATTTTCAACACTTTCCATGTCCACCTTTGGAAGTGGCTTAATGAGTTGCAGTGAATGGTGAGACATAACGGTACCCCCCGCAATGGTGATGAGTGTGAAAGGAATGGTTTGGGCATTGTAGGAATGCTTTATGTTGTTGGTGTTGATGTGGGCTGGTGCCAACCTGACGCATCATGTGGCAGCCAGGGTATAGAAACATAGAAATTTTTACAGCGCAGAAGGAGGCCATTTCGGCCCGTCTTGTCCGCGTCAGCCGGCAAAGAGCCGCACGGCCCTTCGTCAGCAGCCCTAAAGGTTACATACAAACCCATGAACAATGACGGAAAGGCAAAGAGCAACCAGCCCAACCAGTCCGCTCCACACCACTGCAACACCCCTTATACTAAAAACATCTACACTCCACCTCAACTGGAGCCATGTGATCTCCTGGGAGAGGCAAAAACCAGATAAAAACCCAGGCCAATTTAGGGAGAAACAAATCTGGAAAAATTCCTCTCCGACCCATCCAGGCGATCGAAACTAGTCCAGGAGATCACCCTGGCTGTATTCTATTCCCTGTAGTACTTACCATTATCAAGTGAAGTAAGTCTGGCCATGGTGTAACCATCCCTGGCGTCCTGGGCAGCAAAGTGGTCGGGTGCTGATGCTCTCTGTCCTGTGCAGCATCAGTTGATTGCAGAGAAGTTTGGTGTTGTTGGTGCTGCTGGTGTGCCTGGGGCTGATCGTGATGGGATTCTGAGGACCAAGGTGAGATAGTTTGAAGAACACCAATGCTAATGTAATAGATGGCAGGTGAACTTGAGATGACAGAAGCGATTTGTCAATGATGAGAGAGGTTGTTCCAATGAGGTGACACTGGGTAGAAAGATTGCTCCAAATACTTGCAACCTGCAAAAAGCTCAATGTGCTGTCCAAATGCAGTAAGCAACAGCTTTTGATCTTGGAAAGTGAACAGCTATGAGATGGGAGCTTTTATAGCACAATTGTAGCTGTCAAGTAAAGAATTGAATTCATGGCCACACAACTCCCCACGTCCTTACATGACATGATCCCTGAGCAGCATAAACCTGTGGACAACCTGGTAAAATGGTAAGTTCAGCTCAAAATTATTTTTAATAGGCTCTTAACAAGGTCATAATTATCTAAATTGCCTCCCCCGCCACTGTATTTCGGATCTGTTCAGCGTTGACAGACCCGTCATCTGGGAAAATAGTGTGGCAGAGGGGTCCCAACCTACTGTCAATCATTTTACATTTAACAGTTGACCCACCACCTATCCCGTCCGCTGAGTGCCGGCAAAATTCCAGCTTTTTCATTTGAACGCCCTCTGCTACTTTCAAAACTGGATGGGTGTTCTGATTAGCTTTCCAGAAATTTTCTAACATTTAATTGAAACTACAGTCAGGGAAATATGCAGCACTACAAAAACGTTTGTCCTTGGTGACACATTGGTCTGGATTTTGCAGTTGCTATGATTGTGTAATCTGAATGTACTCTGAGAGTACACTATTATACCGCCTTAGAAATACACTGCAAATTCGGGATTCCCACATGTACCTTGACAGATGATCCACACCGCCTTGGAAATCACAATTACTTGAGCAGAATTGGGTGATTTTTCCCACCAACTACCCAGCAATTACGTACAATAATGTTACGGTTGGTGAAAACAGGCGCAGGAGCCTGTTTCACATCTCAAAAGAAGATCTATGTGTGTATTTTGGTGGAGGAAACATTTTTTTTTCAGTCGATTAAGTTTCAAATGGCCATGCCTTTCAATTTAAAGCATACATAATGTGACATGGTACAGAACATGTCACCCAATCTTCAAAACCAGTAAACATGTCAAACTAGAATAAAAAGGTTTCAATTTTTCTAGCTTGACGTTCAATATAAATTATTACTTTTTATATGTGTATGTGAAAGAGATGTACACAAGCACACAAGTAAATATTTGTAGCATTGTGTTACTAAGAACAGGGAGAACCCATGTTCAAATAGCTTGGTAAAAACATCTTCAAAAGTCAAAACACGTCTCACAGCGCAGTGCGTGTCCTCAGAATGTGTGACGTTGCACAGACTTTTAAGATAACTTTCAGTTTTGTTTCAACAGGCTGTTATCTTTTGTGTACTTTCATTTTAGATCATAAAATGGAGAGCTCACATCCAAATCGTACCATCTAACAGTAAAGATTTTTAAAGTTATTTTTGCAAGTTTCATGTGAACACACTCTTTAGCATACTCTATTTTACTTTCAGTTAAGTTCTGAAAATTTAATTGATTGCTTATGAAAAAATATCCTTTAGAAACAGAAAGCCAGACAGACAAAGTATTCACTTTAATTACTTGAGAAGTTGAATAAGAAAGTTAAATAATATGAACATCTATCAGATTTCAGAGACCAATTCTGTCCTTTCAACTCAAAAATGAACAGCATAACAAACAATATAATGCATTTATAAGAAGGAAAATAGATTTATCTAGTACCAGTCTAAATGAGGTCTGAATAATATATTTTGATCCTGAAAATTAACATTGAATATATGGCTGGGAATCTCTTTCTGAAGTTCAACAACATTAAATGTAGGAGATACCTCCCAAACCGGCAACCTCTGCCACCTAGAAGGGCAAGGGCAGCAGGTGCGTGGGGACCCAACTATCTCCACATTCCCCTCCAAGTCACACAACATCCTGACTTGGCGGTATATCACCGTTCCATTATTGTCGCTGGGTCAAAATCCTGGAACTCCTTCCCTAACAGCACTATGGTCGGGGCACAGGAGCGAGGTCAGGTCACAGGAGCAAGGTCGGAAAGGAGCGGGAGCCAGTAGCGAAGTTGAGCCCAGCAATGACGTTGAGGCACAGGAGCGAGGTCGAGGCCCATGAACAAGGTCGGGACCCAGGAGCAAGGTCAGGACCCAGGAGCGAGGTCAAAAAGGGCTCGGGACAGGTGCAGCGAGGTCGGGACCCAGGTGCGAGGTCGGGGCACAGGAACGAGGTCGGGACCCAACAGCGAGGTCGGAAAGGAGCGGGACCCGGGACAGGTGCAGCGAGGTCGGGACCCAGGTGCGAGGTCGGGGCACAGGAACAAGGTCGGCCCAGCAATGAGGTTGAGGCCCAGGAGTGGCAACGTGGACCAACAGCGGGGTCGGAGCCCAGGAAAGGAGCAGCACGGGCCAACAGCGAGGTTGGGAGGCCTACACTGCATCCTATGAAACCCGGGGAGAGAGGACAGTAGAAATGTGTGTGTGTGTGTGTACTAGGCCCATGCAACAGAGCCTGGTCTCCAATCGTCTTGGGTCCCCTTGCCATTGGACCAAGACTTTTCTCCTTCAAGCCTGTGAGGTAGGTGGTGAGCAACGGCCATCCCACGTTAAAATAATTGACGCACAGGCATCTTCCACCTGACTAAGAAGATGGGAGTAATTTGACCACACGGACTGCAGCGGTTCAAGCTCACCACCACCTTCTCAAGGGCAATAAATGCTGGCCTTGCCAGCGAAGCCTAGATCCCATGAACAAATGTTTTAAAATAAAACAGTGTTAGACCTTTACTGCGTATCAAAACAGAAAGTTGTATACATAGGGACTAATAAATTGTGAGTTTGAATGAAAAAATAACAAACTGCTGAAAAAATGAAACAAGTCCAAGTACCAGTTTAAAGAAAAGTTTATTACATTTTAGAAGTTTTTAAAATGTAATTTCAATGTAAAAGACAGCGAAGTTTCTGTGGGCGTGGCTTAGTTTTGACAGCTTTTGTGGGCATGTCTTTCCTTACACATAGGCCTCTAGCCTCCGTGATGTCATACGTTGCGCAGAACTCTGCAGCACTGAAGAACAAGTCTCCATCCTGGGCCTCACACCAGGTAAGTTCATATTCTCTTCGTAGCTCGGCGGCATACTCCGCAGTGACGCCACCAACCGCAATTGTTGGGCCTTTATCATATTACATGTTTACACCAAATGTTGCTACTGCAGGGTTGTTAGAAAGCTGATACATAAACAGCTGTCCTGCTGAGTAAAGGAACAGTGACTTCAGAAGTAATTTGGGGCATTGGTGTCAGATTAATCTACACCATTGCCCTGCGTTGAGCCTGAAAACTGAAATAGGACAGTAAACCACACCAGACACCTTTACCAAAGAACCAAACTTGATGTAAACCGTATGCTCCAAAGCCTCCTTTAACTTATTGTGCTTGTCACATACCAATTGCTTATTGCCACAAACATTCCAATAAGTAAAACACTATTGGTGTAATCAAGAAAAGGCCACGCCTTATTTTTACTGCATACAAAAATCCAATTATGTTACATAATCCATACCAAATCAAATCATCCCTGCAACAGTTGGATGTGATAAATGAAGAGTGTGGCATTATGATGAATGCAAGGCCTCTTCCTATGTCAAATAAATTATTTGTGTGCCTTGCCTTTACATATAAATATTGCAGATTTAAATTGCAGTTCTGTTAGCAGCCCTCTGAAAACAAGTGTTTTGTCTTTGTGTGAAGGAAGTGAGGCAAATATAAACATTATCTCAAGAGTAGCTACTAGCTTCAAAGGGTGGCAATTTGCCTCTGTTTATTTTATTGCCAGCAGATGATTCCCCATCTGGTCAAAGTTCTTTGACGAAAACTTCAGACAATATATGCGAGTGTTTTACTCTGAACAGAAAAGGAGCTTGTAATCTGCAATGGCTAAAGAAAGAAAAAAAGAAAGTCTCACATTTATACTTTCAGGACCTCAGGATATCCCAGATTGCTTTACAGCCAGATCGGGGGACAATGATCAATAAAAAGCATGGAGATCACCTCAGTCAATGAACACCTTGCAGCCTGTCCTTTAAATTTCTTACTTAACATATTCAGAACAAAATGCAGTCGAGGTAATGTTGAAACATAAAAACATAGAAACATAGAAAATAGGTGCAGGAGTAGGCCATTTGGCCCTTCGAGCCTGCACCACCATTCAATATGATCATGGCTGATCATTCCCTCAGTATCCCTTTCCTGCTTTCTCTCCATTCCAGTTGATCCCTTTAACCTTTAGGGCCATATCTAACGAACTGGCCTCAACAACTTTCTGTGGTACAGAATTCCACAGGTTCACAATTCTCTGAGTGAAGAAGTTTCTCCTCATCTCGGTTCTAAATGGCTTACCCCTTATCCTTAGACTGCGACCCCTAGTTCTGGACTTCCCCAACATCGGGAACATTCTTCCTGCATCTAACCTGTCCGATCCCGTCAGAATTTTATGTTTCTTTGAAATCCCTTCTCATTCTTCTAAATTCCAGTGAATATAAGCCTAGTCGATCCAGTCTTTCTTTGTATGTCAGTCCTGCCATCCCGGGAATCAGTCTGGTGAACCTTCGCTGCACTCCCTCAATAGCATGAATGTCCTTCCTCAGATTAGGAGACCAAAACTGCACACAATACTCAAGGTGTGGTCTCAACAAGGCCCTGTACAACTGCAGTAAGACTTCCCTGCTCCTATACTCAAATCCCCTCGCTATGAAGGACAGCATGCCATTTGCTTTCTTTACTGCCTGCTGTACCTGCATGCCTAGCTTCAATGACTGATGTACCATGACACCCAGGTCTCGTTGCACCTCCCCTTTTCCTAATCTGACACCATTCAGATAATAATCTGCCTTCCTGTTTTTGCCACCAAAGTGGATAACCTCACACTTATCTACATTCTACTGCATTTGCAATGCATTTGCCCATTCACCTAATCTGTCCAAGTCCCCCTGCAGCCTTCTAGTCTCCTCCTCGCAGCTCACACTGCCACCCAGCTTAGTGTCATCTGCAAACTTGGAGATATTACATTCAATTCCTTTGTCTAAATCATTAATGTATATTGTAAATAGCTGGGGTCCCAGCACTGAACCCTGCGGCACCACACTTGTCACTGCCTGTCATTCTGAAAAGGACCCGTTTATCCCGACTCTCTGCTTCCTGTCTGCAACCAGTTCTCTATCCACGTCAATACATTACCCCCAATACCATTTGCTTTAATTTTGCACACCAATCTCTTGTGTGGGAGCTTGTCAAAAGCCTTTTGAAAGTCCAAATACACTACATCCACTGGTTCTCCCTTATCCACTCTACTAGTTACATCCTCATAAAATTCTAGAAGATTTGTCAAGCATGATTTCCCTTTCATAAATCCATGTTGACTTGGACCGATCCTGTCACTGCTTTCCAAATGCGCTGCTATTACATCTTAATAATTGATTCCAGCATTTTCCCCACCACCGATGTCAGGCTAACCGGTCTATAATTCCCTGTTTTCTCTCTCCCTCCTTTTTTAAAAAGTGAGGTTACATTAGCTACCCTCCAATCCATAGGAACTGAACCAGAGTTCATGGAATGTTGGAAAATGACCACCAATGCATCTACTATTTCTAGGGCCAGTTGCTGGGATCATAAGAACATAAAAATTAGGAGCAGGAGTAGGCCATACAGCCTCTCGAGTCTGCTCCACCATTTAATAAGATCATGGCAAATCTTCGACCTCAACTCCACTTTCCCACCCGATCCCCATATTTCTTAATATCCAAAAGTCTATCTATCTTAGCCTTGAATATACAAAGGGCTAGAATTTCCATTGGGATTTCTCCCGCCCGATTCTTAGCGATATTCCGGCGGTTGCGTCTTTTGAATCGCCAAAATACCATTGCTGCGCGCTCCCGCGCTTTTTGATGGTTGATTCTCGGAAGAGACGGTGTGTAGCGGTAACGGGCCAGAGTGGACAGTGGCGAAGTGCCTGAAAGTGGCAATCTGCTTGCCTTACTAAAGGCAAGCAGCCCCCCTAGAAACGCACGTTTGTGTTGGTCTCTGCGCTTGCACGGGCATTCTCCCGAGATTTCTGGGTCAAAGGTGGCCTTGCGCATGCACAGAGAACAGTGAGAGAGTGTTGGTGATTTGAAAGAGAAAGAGAAGAGTTATTTAGATCTATTTGTAAAGCGATTTGGAACATTATTTTCATTAATAATTGATATAACATATAATAATAGTACAACATAAAAAAATAATCATAATAATAAATAATAAATAATTATTTAAATATAAATATAAGTATAAATAAGATGCAAAAACACATTATGGAGAGGGAGGTAGGTGGGAGGAGGAGGGCCATTCATTTCTGCGAAGAAACCCAGGAATCGTTGGTTCACGAAGTGGAGGCCCGCTGGGAGCAATTAACACGGGGGGTGGGCAAAGAAAACCTGCACCAACTGTGTGTCTAAGGTTATGGCGAGTGATCACTGAGGCAGTGTCATCCGTCGCGCCCGTGATGCGGGGCCTGAACCAGTGCCACAAACGGTGGAATGACATCGTTGGGTCTGCGAGAGTAATAGCTTTTATCATGCACCGACGGTTTACTCTTAAATAGTGCCACGTTTTATTGTGTTGTAAAGCTTGGTGTCATGTTTTATTTCCCATCATCGATCACATTGTATTAGTCCTCTGTATTTTCATGTGTTCATCATGCAACACTTGTGTCCTAACAGAACTTGGCCTAGCTCTGTCAAGCCTGTGTGGTGGCTGGTATGCAACGGCCACCATACGTTAAAATAATCCAAGCACAGACATCTGCCACTCTGCACGATGTAGTTCTGGATCTGGAATATTAGGTCTTCATTGAACCACCTGTGAACTCATCCCTTTTTGGCGTGGAGGCAAGTCATCCTCGCTTCGAGGGACTGCCTAGGATGATGAACAGAATTTAAATGGTGCACTCGTTGACGAGTTAATTGGGGCTATGTATGTGTGTGTTCCATATATTAGTAGCTGTGAAATTAGCTTACACGTATTTTTTGTCACCTTTGCAGAAAACGGGCGGAGGTCCGCCAAAGACTCTTGAATTAACAGACCTAGAAGAACGCGCTGCAGCCCCGACAAGCGTGTATGATCGCACCACCACATGTGCTGAACCGGTTATTGCAGAGGGTAAGTCTGCATAATCCCTGGGCTGTACTGCAGTCATGTAATTCAATGTTATGTCAATATAATGTAGAATGTAATGTAATGCTGTGAACACGAAATGTTGTTAGTTATGCCATGAATTTTTGGTTGATCACGCTCTGCCGCTTGGAAAGCAACATACTGTTTGGGACTCAAGTTTTGTTATGTCATGTAGTTTCTGTCTAGTTTGCTTATGATAGTTTCATGTAATGATTCTCGATAGTGTAGGTTTGTTCTCCACATAAGCCTGCGCAAAGTGAATTGCTCTCATGTTACCTCTGACCCCTTCCCTCCCGCCCTTGTCGCCAACCATTAATATTATGTTTTTACAGTTGCACAGGTAGAGCCGCCTGCCCCTCCCAGAGAGGAGTCATTGGAGGGAATGAGGAATGAAGAGACAGTGGTGGAAGAGATGGAAGAGATGGTGATGCAACAGATGGTTGAGGAGCAGGAGGAGAACACTCTTCCAAACTTTGTGATGGTGGTGGAGGAGGAGGAGGGAGAGGTGGCGGGACTTGAAAGGTCCTTTCTACCTGCGGTCACCGGTTCCTCGTCAGAATCCAACTTTCCTGCATTCCGGTCTGGGGGAGCAAGACCAAGCAGCGTGCAGCGGCGCGCACCGACCCCCGTGCTGAATCCACGGCGGCTGATCCGGCAAGGTGGGAACACTGTTAGGCAGATGCTAGCCTGGACATGGTGGGACTGTCCAGGATGAGCATCGACTTGAGTCGAGAGCTCCTCCAGGACATTGCTGGGTTGTCTGCAAACATCGCGGCTTTAGCAGCCCGTCAATCGGAGGACATGGCGGAGCTGATTATGGCGGTGAGGGAGAATACCCAGACCATCAATGCCAATGCTATGCGGCAATCGACGGTCGTGTGATATGGCACTGCACCCCAAGGTGCCATACCACCAATGGTGACAGCATCTGATCGTCGGGAGGAAGTAGTTTCTTCCAACTTTGAAGATGGGTCCTCAGCACCCTCATCTTCTCCAGAGCCCCCAAACATAGCGCTGCCATTGTCGCCCCCCACCTCCCCCACCCGTCAGCAGTCACACTCAAGGTGCTCTGCTGTTGCACGATGTACTGGTCCCAACGAGGGCAAGGCCAGGGGTATTAATCGCGGGAGGAGGAGTAGGTCAGAGCCAAGAGTCGGCGGGGATGGGGAGGAAAGGCGTTGGGAAAGATGGCCGCAGGCAGAATCGTGGGAGGGTGCAGGAGTGGTTTTAGTGTTGTTTTTACTGTTGTTGTTGTTGTTGTTATTGGTTGTTGTTGATAATGTTTTGTTTTGTAAAATTTTCATTCAGAACAATTATTTCATTTTATTATATTGTTTAATTCTAATTCAAATTACAATTTTTATTAAAAACATTTATCAACTAAACCATTCATGTACTATGTCTCACTCACTTCTGAAAAATGACGAGTACCAATCATTGTAAGAGCCAGCAATATTGGCAGTGAAACTACAGGCCACATTTCTTTTAAAGCACTCAAGTATGTTCCAGATGTTCACACAATTATCCACAATATATTCAAAATCCCTTAATTACTACTCCAGAAATCACTCAAAATCAATGAAAATCACAAAAAAAAATACATTCCAGCCTGCTGGCATCTTTACGCAGCCTTTTAAAATAGAAACATAGAAACATAGAAAATAGATGCAGGAGCAGGTCATTCAGCCCTTCTAGCCTGCACCGCCATTCAATGAGTTCATGGCTGAACATGCATCTTCAGTACCCCATTCCTGCTTTTTCGCCATACCCCTGGATCCCCCTAGTAGTAAGGACTACATCTAACTCCTTTTTGAATATATTTAGTGAATTGGCCTCAACAACTTTCTGTGGTAGAGAATTCCACAGGTTTAATGGAGGCATAACATTGGGACATGGCAAGGTAAGTACCTAAAGAATGGCTGGTACCGATCCTCAGTGATAGCGGGCAGTAAAAACGGCATAATTAGGGAAATTAGCACTGCAGGGGAATTTTCTTCATTTTTTGGACGAGAAATGTGGGCAGGCAATGTGCAGCATCATAGGCCGAAATTACCGTCGGCGATAATCGGGACTAAAATGGTTGTCAAATGGGCGGTACAGGACGGTAATTTGTCTTTCTGGCAAAAACGGGCGATAATCTGGTGATCCCAATGGAAATTCTAACATAATAAACAATAAAACAAAACATTCAGAACTATTGTCAATAGCTGGCTCCTGTGGACCTAGCTGGAAACACAATTTCATCAATTATAACCTTTATAAATCAAACACAATGTATTATATCTGCTGCTTGAGTCACAAAGTAAGCTTACACATTCATTATGCATGGGAATATACAAGAACACATTGACAGTTTACCCTCCTGCACTTACCAGGACATACCAGGAAGTCGGAGATTCTGCTGAATTTAATGGCAGGGCTGCATTAGAGTTTTTTTTAAACTTTGTTTCCCGCCTAGCAGCCGGCTAGAGTGAGAGTCTGGCCACCTGCCGGGTGGGAACGCCTGCAGCACAAGGCAGCAGCCGGAGACTGCTGGGGATGGTCCGCAGCAATCGAGAAGATTGGGGGTCGGTGTGTGGGGGGGAGCTCGGAGTTCGCGCCGAGGAGGGTGGGAGGGAGGGATGAATCACGGGAGGGGGAGAGATCGCGGGAGGGAGCGATCACAAAGGAGAGATCGCAGGGCGAGATCGTAGGGTGGGGGGGGGGGGCAGAGATCGCGGCAGGTTTGCTTGAGGGGCCTGATGTGGGGGAGGGGTGGGGGGGTGGAAAGGGCTCCTGCTCCTCCTGGCCCACAAGCTTTGGTGGAAAAGCACTTGTCTGCTGGATCTTGCAGTTCCCGCCTCCCTTCAGTGCTGGCTTTCCCAAGCCCTGGGAAACCCGGCCCACAGACGTTAAATTTAAATGGCTGCCAAAATCTGAGGAGCGCGGGTTACTCAAACACTCCCAAAACTGCTGTGGATAAACCGGAAGTAGACACGTTTGCGGTGGGTTGGGGTCAGTTTTCAATTTTTACCAAATTAACTTCCCGTCGACCCTCTCCTGCGTGTCATGGGGTGGGGGTTAAAATCCACCCCCCCCCCCCAAATGTGTCTAAACTGCGCAGATTGGCATTTCCCCAGATGAAAGGCATACATTATATTAATAAGACCACTGAAGGAATCAGTGATTAGACTTTATTACTGCTGGTTAGGCGGTACATCGTCACCTCCCAGAAGGTTATGGATTATTTGCTCTTACTGAACTATTTGGATTGAGTTCAATTATTTGCTGCTCAGACTATCAAATGGAATATCTTATAATGACAATATACTGCAACCTCGAAGTATAGCAAAGCTGAAGTTGTCTTTATTCTCTTGATTACACGCACACACCCTCTGTTAGCTGATCACATAAAGCCAATGATGGCATTCCACAGAGCAGTTCACAGCTGGGACCAGCCTGGCCTCCCAGCTAATGAGATTTGGGGCCACCTTGTGGCTGCTCAAGACACAGCAATGAAGGAACCAATGTTGGGTTCTACGATTTTGACGTGATTTTGACGCCTGCGTCTGCGCACATACAGAGGCTGAACTCCAGGACATAGTCGACGTATTTACTGAGGCGTACGAAAGCATGGGCCGTACACTAAACATCTGTAAGACAAAGGTCCTCCACCAGCCTGTCCTCACCGCACAGCACTGCCCCCCAGTCATCAAGATCCACGACACGGCCCTGGACACCGTGGACCACTTCCCATATCTCGGGAGCCTCCTAGTAACAAGAGCAGGCATCGACAACGAGATCCAACATGCCTCCAGTGTGTCAGTGCAGCCTTCGGCCGCCTGAGGAAAAGTGTTTGACGACCAGGCCCTCAAAACTGCCACCAAGCTCATGGTCTACAGGGCTGTAGTAATACCTGCCCTCCTGTATGGCTCAGAGACATGGACCATGTACAGTAGACACCTCAAGTTGCTGGAGAAATATCACCAACGGTGTCTCCGCAAGATCCTACAAATCCCCTGGAAGGACAGGCACACAAACATTAGCGTCCTCATTCAGGCTAACATACTCAGCATTGAAGCACTGATCACACTTGATCAGTTCCGCTGGGCAGGCCACATAGTCCGCATGCCAGGCTCTACTCGGAGCTCCTTCACAGCAAATGAACCAAAGGTGGGCAGCGGAAACGTTACAAGGACACCCTCAAAGCCTCCCTGATAAAGTGTGACATCCCACTGACACCTGGGAGTCCCTGGCCCAAGACCGCCCTAAGTGGAGGAAGTGCATCCAAGAGGGTGCTGAGCACCTCGAGTCTCAACGCCGAGAGCATGCAGGAAATCAAGTGCAGGCAGCAGAAAGAGCGTGCGGCAAACCAGTCCCACCCACCCCTTCCCACCTGTGACAGAGTCTGTGGCTCTCGTATTGGACTGTACAGCCACCAAAGAACTCACTTCAGGAGTGGAAGCAAGTTTTCCTCGATTCCGAGGGACTACCTATGACGATGATGATGATATGATTTTTGAAAGTTAAAAAGGACCAAGTTAGCTAAACTGTTTACCGATATTGTGGTTGCACTGTAGTCCACTAAATATGCAGTAATTCTGCTGGGAGCAATGACCAACTTTTTTGCTGCTGAATAAACAGGAACTCAATGCAGAAATACAAGAATTCCAGTGACTAGCACTTCAAAACAATTATTCCATCAGAGCTCTAATGGAGTGGACAAGGGAGAACCAGCTGATGTAGTTTATTTGGACTTTCAGAAGGCTTTCGACAAGGTCCCACACAAGAGATTAATGTGCAAAGTTAAAGCACTTGGGATTGGGGGTAGTGTGCTGACATGGATTGAGAACTGGTTGGCAGACAGGAAGCAAAGAGTAGGAGCAAATGGGTACTTTTCAGAATAGCAGGCAGTGACTAGTGGGGTACCGCAAGGTTCTGTGCTGGGGCCCCAGCTGTTTACATTGTACATTAATGATTTAGACGAGGGGATTAAATGCAGTATCTCCAAATTTGCGGATGACACTAAGTTGGGTGGCAGTGTGAGCTGCGAGGAGGATGCGATGAGGCTGCAGAGTGACTTGGATAGGTTAGGTGAGTGGGCAAATGCATGGCAGATGAAGTATAATGTGGATAAATGTGAGGTTATTCACTTTGGTGGTAAAAACTGAGAGGCAGACTATTATTTGAATAGTGACAGATTAGGAAAAGGGGAGGTGCAATGAGACCTGGGTGTCATGGTACATCAGTCATTGAAGGTCGGCATGCAGGTAAAGCAGGCGATTAAGAAAGCAAATGACATGTTGGCCTTCATAGCGAGGGGATTTGAGTACGGGGCAGGGAGGTGTTACTACAGTTGTACAGGATCTTGGTGAGGCCACACCTGGAGTATTGTGTACAGTTTTGGTCTCCTAACTTGAGCAAGGCCATTCTTGCTATTGAGGGAGTGCAGCGAAGGTTCACCAGACTGATGGCGGGACTGACATATCAAGAAAGACTGGATCAACTGGGCTTGTATTCACTGGAGTTCAGAAGAATGAGAGGGGATCTCATAGAAACGTTTAAAATTCTGACGGGTTTAGATAGGTTAGATGCAGGAAGAATGTTCCCAATGTTGGGGAAGTCCAGAACCAGGGTTCACAGTCTAAGGATAAGGGGTAAGCCATTTAGGACCGAAATGAGGAGAAACTTCTTCACCCAGAGAGTGGTGAACCTGTGGAATTCTCTACCACAGAAAGTTGTTGAGGCCAATTCACTAAATATATTCAAAAAGGAGTTAGATGTAGTCCTTACTACTAGGGGGGGTCAAGGGGTATGGCAAGAAAGCAGGAATGGGGTACTGAGGTTGCATGTTCAGCCATGAACTCATTGAATGGCGGTGCAGACTCGAAGGGCCGAATGGCCTACTCCTGCACCTATTTTCTATGTTTCTATGTTTCTAACCCTTCCATTGCTACAGATGAGTTTACTCCTCCAGGCAGTCAGTTTATTGGCAGACCTTCTTCTATGCTTTAACAAGTACAAACTTGCCAAAAATTGTGGGAGTCATTTGATCAGATCAAGCTTCAACATCTGTGCTTTCATTTCATTTGACGACTGACAAACAGGCTGCTAGAGTTTGTTTGCTACCAATGAAAATTCATCTATTTAAGACTTATTCTCATTTCAAAAATCGATTGTAGGAGACAGCAGGGGAAAAAAGTAAACAGCACGGATTTAAATATAACTTTTTAGAGAAAAAATCTGCAACCCACCACAATGTGAGCAGAGACTTGTAAAATTTACCCTTATGCAATTTAGTCATGATTGATTCTTTATTCAGATCAAGGTAATGTGAGATAAATATTTTTGTTTTCTTTTTAATGGAAATTAAGATAAAATATGCCCTGTGAAATTTCATACCCTCAAATCTAGACACACAAAGAGGATATAAAAGGAGGGTTGCAGATTTGTCACAGATTGGGGCGTAGAGATCACCTTTCCTGATTTGCTGTGTGCTGCATTTTCTAGTAAATTATTTAGTGTCAGCTCTGGCTCAGTGGGTAGCACACTTGCCTCTGAGTTAGATGGTTGGAGGTTCAAGTCCCTCTCCAGAACTTTGAACACAAAAATCTAGCCTGACACTCCAGTGCAGTACTGAGGGAGTGCTGCACTGTCAGAGGTGGTGCCTTTCAGATGAGATGTTCAACTGAGGTCCCTTGGCACTTGTTTGAAGAAGAGGGGATTATCTCCAGTGTCCTGGAAAATATTCATCCCTAAATCAACATAACAAAAACAGATTATCTACTCATTATCACATTGCTATTTATGGGAGCTTGCTATGTGCAAATTGGCTGCTGCGTTTCCCACATGACATCAGTGACTGCACTCCAAAAGTACTTTATTGGCTGTAAAGCCCTTTGATTTGTCCAATGGTCATGAAAGGCGCTATATAAATGCAAGTCTTTGTTTATTAATGAATTTCTCCTGGCTCACAGAATGACTGCTAAGACCCTAAAATAATAGAGCTACTAACAAGCTGTTCAGTCTCTCATGGGATTATTTCCTCTACAACAACTAATAAACAGCACTTAACAACTAAATCCCATGGCACTGTAGAGCTTTTTGGATATCTGCATTAAAGACTAGTATTGTATTTGTTATAATCTCTGACCTTTACTTCCACATTAAGGTCCAAAACTAGCATAATAACGTTAATAGATCCACTTGAAACAAGAAACAAGTACATGCATTTTCTGCACTATGTCAATGAGTTCTGAACTGTGTATATAATAAATATGGTCTTTGGACTTTCGCCATTGAAAGAATGTCACAATGTACACGGAATGAATTACCTAGAGAATTTTATGATATACACTTTCAGTCGATGGGTAACGCTTAGCGCCAGGGGAGTTCAATCGGAAAATTTGGGTGAATATGTTCACTTTGGAGCGTGAGATGTTGAGGTGAAGATATATGACAGTAAACACCATTACCAGTTCTTACATTTTATGTTGGGCACCACTTAGTGGAAAATAAAATTGTTTTTTAAGGAGAGTTTCTCTTCTCTCCATTAAATATGTCGCAATCATGTTAAAGTTTCAAGCTCGGAATACCTCGTAAGATATATTGAACAACAAAAAGTCCATATTTTGTAGATTAATATGGAGGTTTATTTCATTATAAAGCTCCTCATAGTCTTAGCAAATTTTCAAAATTCTCTGTAACTTGTCACACATTGAAAATGACAGAATACTAACAAAAGCTGCCTGCACGTGCGTCTACCTTGGAGAAATAACCTGCAGCTCCAGACCCGTGATTGCAATGGGTTCCCAACCCCGAGGCTGCTGCTGAGCTGATGTGTAGTATGCCCAGCAGGAAGAAAGTGAACTTCAGAGAGTTGGTCAACACAAGTCAGTCTTGCACACTTCCTGGTCACCGGAGGCAGATTATTATTTTATTGGCATGGGCCTGAGGGCAGGTCATCAATCCCATTCCCTCAACTATAAAGCTTGGTTGACACAATGATAGCCAAAATAGGGGAGCAAAGCATGAGTGGGGGGAGGCCTGGGAACATTTACAAAGAATTTTGCAGCCACACTAACTGTAACTCTTATTATTTGTTCCTTAATGTTATACTTATGCAATAAAAAGTCTTTATTATATACATTTTGGCCCACTTTCTGTGCTGTTTAATTCCATGGTGTTATCCTCTGCTATTGTGCACCCTCCTTCAGCTGCAAGGGTGTAGTAAATAGCAATCTGTGCTCAGCCGAATGCTGCTGCTTTCCAAATAGCTATTCCACTTCATTGCAGTGAAGCACTTCACGATTGTAATGCACCATTTCCAGTGACTTGACTAATATCTAGCAAAACTCCCCCACAGAGGGACTCAGGATCGAACAGAAGCCACAAAAAGGATTTGAACTAGGCCTTCTGAATGGGGCTTTAGTACTCTGCTGTTGCAGCTTTCAGCACGACTGGACAGATTAGTTCTGAGAGAAAATGGCTCTTAAGTGGAGCAACCTTTTACAGAAAACTGCCCACACAACTGAAAATGAGTTCCATAGGATATGTGTTGTTGTAACATTTGATTAACCCTTTGAGTGGGGAATGTTGTAGAATAAGCACATATTTCCTTACAAGATCAGCAAGCAATTGTTTTCTGTAAACTTTAATATTAAATAGCAGAGTAAAGAGACCCAGGGACAGAAAGAAAGAAAGACTTGCATTTATATAGCGCCTTTCATAACCACCGGACGTCTCAAAGCGCTTTACAGCCAATGAAGTACTTTTGGAATGTAGTCACTGTCATGTATCCAGACATGTTCACTGCTTGTACTATTACATATGTTGTTCCACCAGAGGGCACTATTATGGGAAACTTGTACACCAGCTGTATGGGCACTAAGGTGTGCCACCAGAGGGCACTGCAGTGGGAGACTTGTAGGTTACCTGCACAGGTGTGCCAGGCCTAGTATAAAAGGTAGACCACCATGTGTGATCCTCACTCTGGAGTTATATTAAATGGACTAAGGTCACTACAGTTCAAGTGCAATACGTTGCCTCGTGGAGTCACTATCAGAGCATCTAATGACGTAACAATTGGCAACGAGATTACAGACTTTCACGCAAAAATGGCTAACCTTGGTATGTTGCAGCAGTTCGCCGATGGGGCTGATTGGGATGCCTTTGTGGAGAGGCTCAACCATTTCTTCACAGTAAACGACCTGGCAGGATATGTTTCAGCCATGCTGGCTGATAAGTGCAGAGCTATCCTGCTCACCAGTTGTGGGCCCACCGTCTATGGCCTCGTCAGGGACTTGCTGGCACCAGCGAAGACAATGACCAAGATGTACAAGGAGCTTGTAATGCTGATCCAAGAACAACTCAAGCCCAAAGAGAGCATACCCATGGCCCGAAGGCCAGGAAATCGCAAAATATGCTGCAGACTCAGGAGGCTGGCGGCACCGTGTGATTTCAGCGAACACCTCACCGAAGCGCTGCGGGATATCCTTGTCATTGGAATCGGCCACGAGGGCCTTCTTCACAGGCTACTATCTGCGGATACCACAGTCACACTGCAGAAGGCCATCACCATGAGCCAGGCATTCATGACCTCGACCTGTGGCTCTAGGCGGATGACTCATCCTCAGGACTCAAAACCGGCAAGTACTGTACACAGACTGGCGCCTTTTAGAGGCCGGACTGTAGAACGTGAATCTCCTCAGGGGAGAGAGAGAACAGGCCCCCGAGTCCCTTAACTCAGAGTCCGCCGAGGGGGGCTAATCGAGTAGCAGCACTGGCATTGCGGAGGGAATCACAGGGCTCACCAGTGCCGTTTTAAGGACTATGTGTGTAAAGGCTGCAGCACAAAGGGCCACCTCCAGCGAATGTGTAAAAGAAATATGACTCACTGTGTTGATGAAGAGTCTGCAGATGGCCATGAATCTAGCGCGGATTATGAAGAGATAGTCAGAGAGGCAGCTCAGCCCCACAATGAGGTGTATGGTATGTTTACCTGCACCACAGAATGTTCCCCATTGAGGATGGAAGTCGAGATAAACAGCGTTCCAGTCTTCATGGAAGTAGTCATGGGGGCGAGCTAGTTAGTAATGAATCAAGAAGCCTTTGAGAGGCTATGGGACAATCAAGCTGAATGACCCAAGTTGGTCCCGGTTCAGGCAAAGCTGCGCACCTACACCAATGAACTTATCCCAGTCATGGATGTAAAGGTACTCCATGATGGCATGGTGCACAAGTTACCACTATGGATTGTTGCAGGTGATGGACCAACACTACTCGGAAGAAGGTGGATGGAGAAGATCCATTGGAGCTGGGAAGATTTCTTCCCTCCAGCGATCGACGTCTCCCGTGCTCAGAGGTAAAGCAAGCTCCCACCTGAGGTTGGATCCGGCACCAGAGAGCAGGCCAGCACAGCACCTGAGGCACAGACCGCTCAGCACGACTGCGTGGAGATGATCCAGCTGAGACGACCCGAACGCACCTTCCAGGCTCCAGTGGCAGGACTCCGGAGGAAGAAAATCGGATCCAAAGGCGACTTCCCAGCTTCGGTGGCAGAACCCAGGGAGAAGAGGATCGCCGCAGTCGACATCGTGGATGGAAGAAAGATGGCACCCAAACCACAAGGTGCAGCGCTGATGGAGCAACACGTGGTACCAAGCGAAGAAGTGGATTGGGGTAAAGATAGCTAGGCTCTTTTAAAGAAGGCCAGCAACCACCACACTTAAAAGGGACAGTCCCACATTCTCACTCAATGTAATAGCAACTGTGAATTAAATGTAAAGCTTGTAATTGATGAGCAGAGTTTTATACATGTAATAAGCAAAGAAAAGTCGTGCAATTGCGATTGGAGCTACAGTTTATCTACAATGAGTAATGAAACATTGCGCGATGTAGAATTTCAACTGTATTCAGATAATGTAGCGGGCAAACACCCATCAGGAGCACACAGGTCCAGCGGGCTACCCGATGCTGTAGCCTGCATCACTGGGACCAGAGTGATGCACCATGGAGTGTGACCACAAGCAGCTAAAATAGACAAGCTGCAGAGCAAGCGATCTCAGGAGGGCAACGGCACCGGTATCGATACCCTGCCCCTGATCGGCTCCACCTCTCAGGCACCCGATGGCACCAACCGCCACGGGCCTGAAAGAGCAAACTGCATTAAGGCGCAGTCCCCAGACCCTATCGGCATCAAGGCTACACCCGGGAACGAAAGGTCGCCCGCAATGGTTCTCCCAAATGGGACCAGGACCAGCCAGGATCCCAAACCAAATAACACCCAGGCAAGCGAGTCAGCAGTTCCCTGCGCACTGCTAGACGACTGCTCCTCAGGGAGCAGCAGTGACTCGGGGCACAAGGAGAGGACAGGGAGGTCATAGGCATCTGTGAACCTGCCTGATGCTAGGAGCAACGGCAAAGGCCCTGAGAGCAAGCAACTTGAGCCAACTGGGTTCCCACTGCCGGCACTGGGCACCGTGCCGCCACCAGACCACCCAGCAGTTCTGGAACTAGCCTGTCCTCACACACTGGTGCTGACAGCAGTACTGATTCCAAGTATGTATGAAGAATGTATCTCACCAGTCAAATGTACTTGCCTCACAACTGTACCACAAATGTAATGATGTAAATGTAATTTTTTTTTCTGGACTTGAATGTATATTAATATAATGAGCCACTGGCATAATCTATATGTGGGGAGGAGAGAATGGAGTGGTCATGGACTCACAAACAGAAACCACCAGCACCTCTACTGCCAACGAAACACCACCTACCCACCCAAGATGGAAATGACTCTCCAAGGGTCAACCAGATAGAGCTAAGCCCAGAGCACAGTCAATGCATGAAGGCGATTTGCACTAAGGACTTGGGGGAGAATGATGTCATGTATCCAGACATGTTCACTGCTTGTACTATTACATATGGTGTGCCACCAGAGGGCACTACTATGGGAAGCTTGTACACCAGCTATATGGTCACTGAGGTGTGCCACCAGAGGACACTGCAGTGGGAGACTTGTAGATTACCTGTACAGGTGTGCCAGGCCTAGTATAAAAGGAAGGCCACCATGTGTGATCCTCACTCTGGATTTATATTAAATGGACTAAGGTCACTACAGTTCAAGTGCAATACGTTGCCTCGTGAAGTCATTATCAGAGCATCTAAAGACATCACAGTCACTGTTGTAACATGGGAAACATGGCAGCTAATTTACGCACAGCAAGCTCCCACAAACAGCAATGTGATAATGAGCAGATAATCTGGGGTTTTTTGTTACTGAGGGATAAATATTGATCAGGACACAGGGGATAACTCCCGTGCTCTTCTTCTAAATAGTGCATGGGATCTTTTATATTCATCTGAGAGAGCAGAAGGGGCCTCGGTTTAACATCTCATCCAAAAGACAGCACCTCCGACAGTGCAGCGCTCCTTCAGTACTGCACTGGAGTGTCAGCCTAGATTTTTGTGCTCAAGTTCCTGGAGTGGGACTTATGCCCACAACCTTCTCACTCAGAGGCAAGAGGGCAACCCACTGAGCCACAGAGACCAATAACACTTTGAAACAAATTATACCTTTTCCCACTTCTTAAAGTTGTTTTTCTCTTTGGGTTGACTCCATGTCATGTACAATTGCTCCCTAAAAGGGCAAGCAAGAAATGCTTCTCCCAAGCTTTGCCCCTGTTGCTCTTGAGTTAACAGCTATGAGCTCGGCTTCTAACTGTTTCTTTCTCTAGAATCACAAAATTGAATCAGAATTTTAAAGCACATTTAGCCCATCACTTTTGCACTCGTTCTCTGAAAGAGCTATCCACTTAGTCCCACTGTTGTTATTGTTATTTATCCACTTCCCTTTTAAAAGCTATTGTGGATTCTGCTTTTTACGGTAGGGCATTCCTTATCCTAACAACCTTCCATGTATTTTTTCCAAACCTCTCCCTTTGTTTTTTTAGGTGATAATCTTAAACCCATGCCCTCTAGTTGCCAACTTCTCATAATTTTGAACAGCTGAAAACATAGGGACAGAAGTAGGCCATTCAATGAGATTATGTCGACGTATTTACCGAGGCGTATGAAAGCATGGGCCTTATGTTGAACATTAGTAAGACAAAGGTCCTACACCAGCTTGTCCTCGCCGGACAGCACTGCCCCCCAAACATCAAGATCCACGGCGTGGCCCTGGACACCGTGGACCACTTCCCCTATCTCGGGAGCCTCCCATCAACAAGAGCAGGCATTGATGAGATCCAACATCGCCTCCAGTGTGCCAGTGCAGCCTTCGACCGCCTGAGGAAAAGAGTGTTTGGAGATCAGTCCCTCAAAACTGTCACCAAGCTCATGGTCTACAGGGCCGTAGTAATACCCGCCCTCCTGTATGGCTCAGAGACATGGACCATGTACAGTAGACACCTCAAGTTGCTGGAGAAATACCACCAACGATGTCTCCGCAAGATCCTGCAAATCCCCTGGGAGGACAGATGCACAAACATTAGCGTCCTCGTCCAGGCCAACATCCCCAGCATTGAAGCACTGACCACACTTGACCAGCTCCGCTGGGCAGGCCACATAGTTTGCATGCCAGATACGAGACTCCCAAAGCAAGCGCTCTACTCGGAACTCGTACACGGCAAACGAGCCAAAGGCGGGCAGAGGAAACGTTACAAGGACACCCTCAAAGCCTCTGTGATGAAGTGCGACATCCCCACTGACACCTGGGAGTCCTTGGCCATAGACCACCCTAATTGGAAGAAGTGCATCTGGGAGGGCGCTGAGCTCCTCGAGTATCGTCGCCGAGAGCATGCTGAAATCAAGCGCAGGCAGCGGAAGGAGCATACGGCAAACCAGGCTCCCTGCCCATCATTTTCCTCAACGACTATCTGTCCCACCTGTGACAGAAACTGTGGTTCTCATATTGGACTGTACAGCCACCTAAGAACTCATGCTAAGAGTGGAAGCAAGTCTTCCTCGATTCCGAGGGACTGCCTAAGAATGAATGAATGACTGATCTATATCCTAACTCCATTTACCCGCCTTGGTTCCATATCCCTTAATAATCTTGGCTAGCAAAAAGCTATCTCAGATTTAAAATTATTAATTAAGCTCGCTTCTACTGCTTTTTGTAGGAGCATGTTCCACACGTTTACCACCCTTTGCCTGTAGAAGTGTTTCCTAACTTCTCTCCTGAATGGACTGGCTTTGATTTTAAGTTTATGTCCTCTTGACCTCGAATCCCACACCAACAGAAAATGTATTTCTCTGTCTACTATCAAAATCCATCCAAAATCCTAAAAACCTCAATCAAATCACCCCTTAACCGTCTACATGCTATGGAATACAAGTCACGTTTATGTCATCTCTCCTCATAATTTAACACTTGTAGCCCTGTAACATTCTGGTGAATCTGCACTGCACTCTTTCCCAGACTAATATATCCTTTCTAAGCTGTGGTGCTCAAAACTGTACACTATTCTAGATGTGGCCTATCCAGGGCTTTGTATAGCTGTAGCAAAACTTCCTCCCCTTTATATTCTAGCCCTCTAGGTGTAGAGGCTAATATTCCAATAGCCTTTTTAATTATTTTTTGTACCTGACCACTATATTTTAGTGATAAGAACATAAGAACATAAGAAGTAGGCCACATGGCCCTTTGAGCCTCCTCAGCCATTCAGTAAGATATTCGCCCTCAACTCCACTTCCCAACCTGATCCCCATATCTCTTGATTCCCTGTCGTCCAAAAATCTATCTATCTCAGCCTAGAATGTACTCAACGACTCAGAATCTACAGCCCTTTGGGGTAGAGAATTCAAAAGATTCACAACCTACTGAGTGAAGAAATTCCTCCTCATCTCAGTCTTAAATGACCGACCCCTTGTCCTGAGACTATGCCTCTTAGTTCTCGACTCTCCAGCCAGGAGAAACAACCTCTCAGCATCTATCCTGTCAATTCCCCTCAGAATATTACATGTTTCAATTAGATCACCTTTCATTCTTCTAAACTCCAGAGAGTATAGGCCCAATCTACTCAATCTTTGCTCATAAGACAACCCTCTCATCCCATCATCTGTGTACATGCACCCCAAAACTCTTTGGACCTCCACTGTTCCTAGCTTTCCACTATTTAAAAAGTACTCGGATCTATACTTTTTGGTCCAAAATGGATGACTTCACATTTATCTACATTTAAATCCATCTGCCACAATTTTTCCCATTCACTTAATCTATTAATGTCTCTTGGTAATGTTATGTTCCTGTCAACACAACTTACTATGCCACCAATCTTTGTGTTATCGGCAAACTTGGATTTATGGCTCTCGATTGTGTTATCTAAGTCATTAATAAATATAGTGAAAAGCTAAGGCCCCGGCACAGATCCTGTGGGACACCCACTAGTCACTTTCTTCCAATTCGAGTGCATACCCATTATCCCTACTCTCTGTCTCCTACCATCAAACCAATCTCCTAACTAGGTCAATAATTTGCCTTCAATTCTATAAGTTTTAATTCTAGCTAACCATCTCTTAAAAAAGAGGCTCAAAAAGTCACTCAAAAGGAATAAATAGTCTTGCTTTCCTTGCTGAACATTAGCTGAGCCACTCACCAACTGCACAATTGAGTAGAACACAATTCCAGCTGTTACAGGTTCGCAGCAAAACATAGCTGATTCACCACATAGCACTTATCGAATGCCTTCTGGAAGTCCTTATAAACGACATCAGTTCTCCTCTTAACCTTCTTTGTTCCAATAAAAAGAGCCCCAGTTGATCTAGTCTACCTTCATAACTATAGCCTCACATATCTGCTATCATCTTATTGAATCTGTGGAGAAAAGCTCTGTTTCTACTCATCCCATCATCATAGGCAATCCCTCGAAATCGAGGAAGACTTGCTTCCACTCTAAAAGTGAGTTCTCAGGTGGCTGTACAGACCAATGCGGGAATTACAATCTCTGTCATAGGTGGGGCAGACAGCGGTTGAAGGAAAGGGTGGGAGCCTGGTTTGCCGCATGCTCCTTACGCTGTCTGCGCTTGATTTCTGCATGCTCTCGGCGACGAACCTCGGCACCCTCTTGGATGCTCTTCTTCCATTTTGCGTGGTCTTGGGCCAGGGATTCCCAGGTGCCAGTGGGGATGTTGTATTTTATCAAGGAGGCTTTGAGGGTGTCCTTGCAATGTTTCCTCTGCTCACCTGGAGCTCGCTTGCCGTATAGGAGTTCCAAGTAGAGCGTTTGCTTTGGGAGTCTCGTGTCAGGCATGCAGACGATGTGGCCCGCTCAATGGAGCTGGTCAAGCGTGGTCAGTGCTTCGATGCTGGGGATGTTGGCCTGAGCGAGAACACTGACATTGTTGCATCTATCCTCCCAGTGGATTTGCAGGATCTTGTGGAGGCAGCGTTGGTGGTACTTCTCCAGCGCTTTGAGATGTCTGCTGTATATGGTCCATGTCTCTGAGCCATATAGGAGGGCAGGTATCACTACTGACCTGTAGACCATAAGCTTGGTGCCAGATTTGAGGTCCTGGTCTTCAAACACTCTCTTCCTCAGGCGACCGAAGGCTGCACTGGCACACCGGAGGCGGTGTTGAACCTCGTTATCGATGTCTCATCCATAATCTGGCCAACAGCAGTTCTGAGTTGTGAAATTCAGAGTATGGAAAAGCACAAACGTGAATCTATGGCCATCGGATGCGTGGTGAAGTGTGTTGATGCTACAACTTGTTGTGGTGCATTACTCCACCATGCAATCCACTCATCCTAAAATAAATGCAAAAATATTGGCAAATCTAGTTATATTTTTGAACTTTGGAGCTGAAATCCTACTGGGGTTTGCAACGGTTAATGCAACTATCAGCAACATTTGGGAAATATGGTCAGTCTCCCTCATTATGTATAACTACATCTTCTTCATATACTATTATTCCATCACAGTGCAAAGCAAACATTTTATTTCATCTCATTTACAGTAGATTATTACAAAATGGTAACTTTAGCTGAGAAAGTCCCCATATCTAATCTACATTTTGCAGTGACGCTAATCTTTATTCGGTAAAATATTACTCATTGTAAGTTCAGATGTGCAATATGGGAAATGATTTCTGAGAAACACACAATTTAATTCTGGCAAGCAAATTAGGATTATTAATATCTGGTGTTGCATGGAGATTATCTTAAACAGTGAGGTGTGGTGCTATGAAAAACCTTGTATTTTTTTACCTGCATTTAAGCTAAGACTAGTACTTTATTATGTTGATCCAGTCGAAAAATAACTTCACACACATTATGTGACACATTTTATTACAAGCATTCAACAGAGATACTTCATTCATTCTTTTGAAATCACATAATGTTCAATTAGTCACTTAATAATGATCACTAGTGCATTATTCCTAAATCTTGTTTGGTAGTATTTAATTTTTAAAAGTGTAGTGTTATACATGTGGGCGGGTTAAATGTTAAACAGACATACACCCTACAGGGAACAGAATTGAAGCCTGCGGTGAAAGAAAGCGATCTGGGTGTTACAGTGCATCACTCTCTAACACTTCATGATCTTGTCAGCTTCCATGCAGGTGACTACATGTCAAAAAATATTTAATTGACGGTTAGGTGTTTTGGGATGCCCGAGGTCATGAAAGACACTATTAAACTTCAAAGGCTGGAATTTCCCCAACCTTGGGCATAGTTTTTCAGCGATACTTCGCTGTTTTGGGTGAAAAATGGCGAACCAGGAAATTCGTAGAAGTCTTGTGCCGGCGTTTTTTAAATACCACTGGGGAGCGGACCGCCGGCATGCAAGACTCGAAAAAGCGCTTTCGCCTAAAATTTGGCTCACAGTGCACCCAGAGATAGGACGAGAAAAACGCCTGGGAAAACCCTGCGTTGCAGCCCTTGGATCAGCGGTAGGTATGAAGACCTGCAAAAAAGGTAAGTTAAAGTTTTTATTTTGTAGTTCTTTTGCAGCGATTCGATAATTAAGTGACTTGTGAATGTTTTGTGATTTTTTGTTTTTGTTTCTTGGAATTTTGTTTTGGTGCGGTATAGACCTCGGAGAAAAGTTGCAGAAAATTCGCGGTTTGCACCACGAATCCTCGCTCAACGCCGATTTTTACCACTGTGCGCATTTTATTATGAATGCTAGGCCTCGGAATCATAGTGGAGTCATAGCGGTATTTTTGGTGGAAAATACCGCTATGATCAAAAATTGAATTTCTAGCCCCAAGTCTTTCTTTCTTTCCATAATTACTCTAAAACTAATAATATTGTGATCACTGTTTCCCAGATGCTCTCCACTGAAACATGTTCCACTTTAGGGGTACGGTAACCTGAAGCCTGGACTAATGAGCCGGAGACGTGAGTTCAAATTCCACCATGGCAGCTGGGGAATTTAAATTCAGTTAATTAAATAAATCTGGAATAAAAAGCTGTATCAATAATTGTGACCGTGGCACAACTGAATTGTCATAACAAGCCATTTGGTTCACTAATGTCCTTTAGGAAAGGAAATCTGCTGTCCTTATCTGATCTGATCTATATGTGACTCTAGACCAATAGCAATGTGGTTGATTCGTTTCTGTCCTCTGAAATGGCCTGTCAAGCCACTCAGTTGTATAAGGTGACTCCCACCACCTTCTTAAGGACAATTAGGGATGGGCAATAAATGCTGGCCTTGCCAGTGACGCCCACAACCTGTGAATAAATTTTATAAAACTTGTCCCACTCCATTCCCCAGAACTATATCTAGCACAAACTCCTTTCTTGTTGGATTGGAAACAAACTGATCAAGAATGTTCTCTTGCACATATTTAAGGAATTCCTCCCCTTCCTTGCCTTTTACACTGTTTCTTTTTCCCAGCCAGGCGATCGCAAAAATTCGCTGGGTTGTGAGATCATCCTTCAGCACATAGTCGGTACTGCCACTGATCAGAGGCCATGGATCTGCTCAGGGCCTTGATTGGTTTGGGAGCCAATGATTTATGATTAATTGTTCTGTTTTGTGGATACATTAAGCAAGATATTTTTCTTTAGAACATGGGCGTAGATCTTGAGTAACCTTACAACAAGGTCCCAATCTCAGCCAGGCTTATGGGCAGGTGTTGCATGAAGGTATGGTCCAAGAGAGAGAGCAACTGCCAGAAGGAAACTGAACTGTGCTCCACTAACTTTGAACAAGTTAACGGTGAGTGAATAAAACATGGGACAGGGCTGGGATTTCACCGTTGTGTATAAGTAAAACATTTATCTTTACATGACATTATAAGTGATTGGTTTGGATACAAAATGAAAATCAAGATGAAGAAGCAGCCCCAGCCAAACTTCCCTTGTCCATTTATAAATAAAGATGGCACATAAAGCCACGTGAAGGTATGTGACATGCTGGATCGCTAAGTGAAGAGAAGAGAATGATCGGAGAAACAAAACAGAGTTTGTCACTTTTTCTCTCGTCGGCTTCAGCCCAGGGTTGCATTTTTATAACATTATTTGCATTTTGCTCCCTGGGTCATAAAATTATAGAATGATACAGCACAGAAGGAGGTCATTGGCTCATTATGCCAGTGGCATTTGGCTCATTATGTCAGGCCCACTCCTTGCCCTTTTCCCATAGCCCTGCACATTCCCCCCTTCAAGTATTTATCCAATTCCCTTTTGAACATGTTAAAAAAATTGCTATAAAATAAAAAAATGTCATTAATTTGAAATGTTTGCCCTTCTTGTTAACTTTACATGTGTCTAAATAAGTTTTTTTTTCTTAACTGTATTTTTTTTGTTTGATGTGAAAAGCCTTGGGACATTTTCTTTTACGTTAAAGGCGCGATACAAACGCAAGTTGCTGAGATGTCTGCGCGAGTGCAAGTCCGGCTGACGCTCAGCTTTCCGGGAATTGTAGTTCCTGGCGAGGGGGCGGGGGTGTTTGCTAAAAAGAGTCAAAGGGGACGGGGAAACTACACGTCCCAAGTTGCATCGCGCGCTGCGAGCATGCGCGGTCTCGGTGTCTCGTGAGTGTGAGCGGCTGCCGGAAGGAGGTTGAAGTGCGCTCTGCTAACTTTGAACGGGTAACGGTCTGAGGTAAGTGAGCAAAACACGGGGGCTGGCCGGCATGTGTGAGCAAAACCACGTCTAATCTTTATATGTTGTATTATATGTTTGATTGGAATATGGAAGGTCCAATGATGTAATGAAAATACACCCCCCCCCCCTCCTCCCAAACTAACTGGAGGTTCTAGAAATATTGACAGCATTGATAAATAGACACAGAGTGTGTGTGCGTGGGCACAGTGAGTCTGGCTGAGGGCCAGGCAACTGAGGCATACATTCGGGTAATTGTCAGGGCTGCAGGTTTCTAACCTTTGGGGGTGGGGAGCTCTGTTCAGTATTTACCTCCCACCCTCCACCCCTGGCTCAGTGGGTTCAAATCCCACTCCAGAGAATTGAGCACAAAAATCTAGGCTGACACTCCAGTGCAGTACGAAGGGAGCGCTGCACTGTCGGAGGCGCTGTCTTTTGGATGCGACGTTAAACCGAGACCCCCTCCTGCCCCAGTCTGCTCTCAGGCGGACATAAAGGATTAAGAGAACGACGGGAGTTTTTTCCTGGTGTCTTGGCCTATATTTATCTCTCCATCAACATCACTAAAAACAGATTATCTAGTCATTATCACATTGAGGGAGTGCAGCGAAGGTTCACCAGACTGATTGCTGGGATGGCTGGACTGACATATGAGGAGAGACTGGATCGACTGGGCCTTTATTCACTGGAATTTAGAAGGATGAGAGGGGATTTCATAGAAACATATAAAATTCTGATGGGACTGGATAGGTTAGATGCAGGAAGAATGTTCCCGATGTTGGGGAAGTCCAGAACCAGGGGACACAGTCTAAGGATAAGGGGTAAGCCATTTAGGACTGAGGTGAGGAGAAACTTCTTCACTCAGAGTTGTGAACCTGTGAAATTCCCTACTGCAGAGAGTTGTTGATGCCAGTTCGTTGGATATATTCAAGAGGGAGTTAGATGTGGCCCTTATGGCTAAAGGGATCAAGGGGTATGGAGAGAAAGCTGAAAAGGGGTACTGAGGTGAATGATCAGCCATGATCTTATTGAATGGTGGTGCAGGCTTGAAGGGCCGAATGGCCTACTTCACCTATTTTCTGTGTTTCTATGCTGTTTGTGGGTGTTTGCTGTGTGCAATGTTGGCTGCTGTATTTCTTAGATCGCAACAGTGACTGCACTTCACAAAGTAAGTGGCTATAAAGTGCTTTGGGATGCCTGGTGTTTGTGAAAGGTGCAATAGAAATGCAAGTATTTATTTGTGAAAGTTAAGTATCGTGCTACAATCAATCATGGGATAATGGGGCAAAGAACCTCATTGCCAGTGTACAGTACATTGTAATGTATAAAAGGACACCCAGGCTGCACATGATTTTTTAAAAAACAAATGTCGACTGCCACCTACAGAAGTTCTGGATGTTTGGGCTATGACCTCAAAGCATGTCTTTTATTGAAGCGTTTAGCTATCACTTGTCAAAGGAAATGGAGGAGAAAGTGGGTGTTTCTTGGTTTGGTTCAGTAAGCGAGATAACAATTTTGTAAAACCACTTTTTTTTTGTCGACAAGAGGAATATGTTTCAAGGATAATAGGTGAAAAATTCCTTTCATCTAGCTATCTAGCACTGCTTGGGCCCTGCCAGTTCTAATGGATAATTTTGCTGTTAACTAATCTAGTCTCTCCGTGTCGTCCATCAACTCTTAAATGGCATATTGCCAGAAAGATCAAACCAGTCACAGGCTAAAATCATTTATTTACTATTTAACGAATGCATCAAAACATTCACATTTGAACAATATTGCAAAGCATAAATAGTGAACATATAAATGCAGTGCTTACAATCTTTTGTTTATCTACTCTCATCTTTCTCCAGAATGTGAAAATTAGATGTAAATTTGTTGAATAAACTGCTCTGTAAAGAACACAGGCTCCAATTCCCACTCCTGTGCAAATTAAGTTGTAGAACCTGTTCTGGATGGAAGGACCTTTTATGACTGTTGGCTGGCATAACTAATTATTCGCTTCTGTGTTTCCCTCAAATGCGGGTTTTGGTTTTCAGCATAAAACAGGCTGATGAGTAATGTAGGACTACTTCATGGCTTCAATATATCTGAGTTTTCTCTAACTTTTTATTCTACTCCCTCCTGGTATTTTTGCATTATAGCTGACTTAATGGTTTTGCCACTTCACTAAAGCTCTCTATAAAAGAGCTGTACCAATTGTGCAATTCTAAGAACTGTTGGACCTTCTTGACATACTGTGATCTGGGACATGATTGAATTTGCTGTATTTTCTGGGGCCTGATTTGTATTCCATTCATTGACACCACATGACCTAAGAACTTCAGTCTTTGATGAAGAAAGATACATTTATCTTTTTTACAGGTGAGCTGTGATTCTGTAATTGCCCTAGCCCTGAACTCGCATCTTTCTCCAGTTTCTCTCTGATCGCTCCTCATGACCTCTCTGTGCTCCTCTTGCCCATGAGACTCACTTCCTGCTCCCTCAATTCTATTCCCACTAAACTGCTGACCACCCAACTTCCTTTACTGGCTCCCATATTAGCTGATATTGTTAACGGTTCTCTCCTCGGGTATTGTCCCACTCCTTCAAATCTGCCATCGTCACCCCTCTCCTCAAAGCCAACCATTGACCCCATCGTCCTTGCAAACTACTGCCCCATCTCCAACCTCCCTTTCCTCTCAAGTCCTTGTGTTGCTGCCTCCCAAATCCATGCCCATCTTTCCATGTTTGAAAACCTCCTATCAGGTTTCTGCCCCTGTCACAGTACCAAAACAGCTCTTATCAAAGTTACATGTGACATCTTATGTGACAAAGGTCCCTCCTTGTCCCTCGACCTGTTTTCAGCCTTGATATGGTTGACCACTCCCTCATCCAAAGCCTCACCACCAACGTCCAGCTGAGTTGGACTGCACTCGCCCGATTCCATTCTTATCTAGCATCACCTCCAATGGCTTTTCTTCCAACTCCCACTTTGTTACCTCTGGCGTCCCACAAGGATCTATCCTTGGCCCCCTCCTATTTCTCATCAATATGCTGCCCCTCAGCGACAAAATCTGAAAACACACGACACAGCGCTACCTCACCACCACTTCTCTCGACTCCACTGTCTCTAAATTGTCAGACTGCTTATCCTAACATCCAGTAATGGATGAGCAAAAATTTCCTCCAATTAAATATTGGGAAGGCCATTATCTTCAGTCCCCGCCACAAACTCTGAGCCGGTAGCAAGGGAACAATCAGTCTGCGGCTGAACCAGACTGTTCGCAACCTTGATGTCATATTTGACCCTGAAAGGAGCTTCTGAGCACATATCCATGCCATAACTAAGACCATTTATTTCCACCTCCGTAACATCGCCTGTCTCTGCCCCTGCTTCAGCACATCCACTGCTGAAATCCTCATCTATGCCTTTGTTGCCTCTAGACTTGACTATTCCAACGCACTCCTAGCTGGCCTCCCATGTTCGACTCTCCGTAAACTTGAGGTCATTCAAAACTCAGCTGCCTGTGTCCTAGTCTCGTTCACCCATCACCCTGTGCTCATTGATCTACATTTGCTACCGGTTAAACAACGCCACGATTAAAACAATTATCAGCCTTGTTTCCAAATCCCTCCATGGTCTCGCCCCTCCCTATCTGTGTAATCTCCTCCAGACCCACAGGCCCCCGAAATGCATGGACTCCTCCAATTCCAAGCTTTTGGTCATTTGCCCTCTGGGTATGGGAGCACACTGGTTATGTTACTGGACTAATGATCCAGTTCAAATCCCACTATGGCAGCTGGGAACACAGTGACATCAAAGTATGCTGTGCTGCACTGGACCAGAAATTCCCATAGCACTCAACTCAATTGCAGGAGCATAATGGGTGCACCCTTCAAATTGGAAAGCGTTACTTTAAAGTGAGATGTTCATCAGAAGTAATTAAAGTTGCTTTTTCACGGTCTTCCTCATAGACCTCTCTTTGCCAGTAGCTACTCTGAAGATCAAGTAAACAAAGACTTTACAGCACTAAGTTCATCAAAGATATTTTAAAAGGTATTTTAAATCATGTGTAGATAGTTTATCTTTATTTACTCTATTTGCAGTGGCTGAAGTGTCAATAATCAGCACAGATTTAAGGTGGTTGGCAAAAGAACCAGAAGCGACATGAGAGAGAACTTTTCTTTGTAACGAGTGGTTAGGATTTGGCATGCAATGCCTGACAAGGATGGTGGACACAGATTCAATAGTAGCCTTCAAAAAAAAATTGGATAAATACTTGAAGGAGAAAAAATTTGCAGGGATATGGGGAAAGACAGGGGAGTAGGACTAACTGGATTGCTTTTCGAAAGAGCCGGCGCAGACTTGATGGGCCGAATGGCCGCCTCCTGTGCTGTGCTATTGTGATTCTATATCCCTAATATTTACCATGGAATAAGCGTCGTCCCTTGTACCGTGCTCAAGTTCCTGTCGTCCAATAGAAGCATGAATTGCCATTCTACTCTATTATAAGAATGCGACTGTTTCATTGGATTCCTCAATCATATCCTCCTTGGAGCATCTCGTCCAATTGAAATTTGATCACATCCTTCCTCAGTGTTCCGGGTTAGCTATTGCAGTATTAATTGATGTGATATTGATGCATTCCACCCTTTCATTGATCTGGGTATCAAACACTGGCAATGGGTCTGGCAGTGCGCTCTACTATTCCTAGAATACACAACAGCATGTCTCGGGTTTTTAAATGTTTATCCTGTGGGGCATCAGATAGGTTTCCTTCAGGTGCATTAGATTTTGCCATTGTCCCATCAGCCATATTGATAACTAATCCAAGGTTTCTTATGCTACCTATGCCCAAAATGTTTATCAGGCACATCCATGATCAGCATTGGATCTGCCCCTTGAACGTCATTGCCCTTCTATTAACCTCTAATGGCAAATAGTTTGCTGGTGACAGCAATAGCTGAAGACTACCAACAACAATTTGCATTTATATAGTGCCTTTTAACTAGTAAAAACATCCCCAGGTGCTTCACAGGAGTTTTATTAAACAAAGTTTGACAGCGTTGTAACCCACATCCTGTACTACCTGAAGATTAGATTGAAATAAATTCCTGACATTGTGTCTGCGTGTGGCCCTGTAGCTGCTAATTTTGGTCAGATCCTGCCCCTAGTCATACCTGGGCCTCTTCAGAAACCTGAATCCACTAATCTGTTGAATGCTCCTGCACTAAACAGTATATCTGGAGCCCTGATTCAGTTGATTGCTGTCTTGGCACGATACTGCTTACAAGAGTGTCAGGTGTTGTTTGCTGCTGTCCCCCATTCTTCATTCTGACCTGGTCATTCCCTCCCACCATGCGACCTCATACCCTGCTCCGTTTTCTAGGATTTTCGAGACAATCTTATCTTGCTTAGCTACTATTACCGGTAATAAATGCCACCTCCCTGAAGTATTAATTTTTCCTGGGTGGTAGGCAGTGGAGACAACAATCTTTTTAATATCAGGATGGAGAACGTCAATAATAAATCTTTTTAATATCAGGATGGAGAACATCAATAATAAATTGGATGATTTTCTTCTTGATTGACAAGTAGTCTCTTACAAATTTCCTATTTTCTCGTAAAAGTCCTAACTTTTCTGGAGTTGATATCTATTTGTCAACTGATCAAAATAGGCTAAGGAATACCTGTACCTAACATTTCCCCATGAATTGAGAAGACTACCTTTTTAAGATCTCCAAATCTTAGTGTGTCTCTTCATTCGTTCATTCATTCATTCATAGGCAGTCCCTTGGGATCGAGGAAGACTTGCTTCCACTCTTGGCATGAGTTCTTAGGTGGCTGTACAGTCCAATACGAGAACCACAGTTTCTGTCACAGGTGGGACAGATAGTCGTTGAGGGAAAGGATGGACAGGGAGCCTGGTTTGCCGCATGCTCCTTCCGCTACCTGCGCTTGATTTCTGCATGCTCTCGGCGACGATACTCGAGGAGCTTAGCGCCCTCCCGAATGCACTCCCTCCACTTTGGGGCTGTGGCCAAGGACTCCCAGGTGTCAGTGGGGATGTCGCACTTTATCAGGGAGGCTTTGAGGGTGTCCTTATAACGTTTCCTCTGCCTGCCTTTGGCTCGTTTGCCGTGGACGAGTTCCGAGTAGAGCGCGCGCTTTGGGAGTCTCATGTCTGGTATGCGAACTATGTGGCCTGCCCAGCGGAGCTGATCAAGTGTGGTCAGTGCTTCAATGCTGGGGATGTTGGCCTGGACGAGGACGCTAATGTTTGTGCGTCTGTCCTCCCACGGATTTGCAGGATCTTGCGGCGATGTCGCTGGTGGTCCATGTCTGAGCCATACAGGAGGGCGGGCATATGACTCTCCAGTCATTTTTTTGTTTAAAGTCCTGCACAATGCCTTCCGGGAATTATTTCAGATCCTTTTCAGGGTTCTGTTTCAAACTTGGAGAATTGAAATGCTGCCATTTTATAATTAGCAACCCTGTTATGGTTGCTCATTTATTCTCTTCGCAGCAAAAGGCAGTTTTTGTAAGCAAACAGTGTGAGATAGCATGCCATGGGATTAATATACCTTCAGTATGTGGCACCAGGGGACATGAGATGGCCACCATGTTCTTTCAAAAATCAAACGGTTGCATTCAGACGAAAGCTAATCGATGTATTTACAAGTTAGGCAATTGTACAGAAAGAGCAGGATATAGCAAGAAACTAGTACAGCTGTAGTGCAATACATAACCTGTCTCTAAACAGGAGTATGAAATCTTTGCAGCATTGAGAGTCTCTGGAATGTAATGTAGGAGTGTGGTAGTGTGAAGACCATAGAGCAGATCCTCAGTTATGTATTTTTACTTTGAGAAAGCTGGCTCATCTGAAGATCAAACACATTGTTCAGTGACCAGGCAACATGAGATGAGCCATTTCAAACAATTAGGTAGATAAGGTGAGGACATACTCTTCCTGGTCATCTGATGCTCTTGTTTACTTTTGACACCCAAGTCCTCGAGAACAAAATAGTTTTGATTGTACAGGCATTTCAGAGAGTGAATTTTGTTTACTTCCCCAGTCTGATTGTTACAGTTTAGAATTTAGAAATAAAATACTAATTTCCTCAACAAATTAACACAAAGGACCAAGCTAATCTACAGATTAAATGACCTGCCTGCAATTTGCGGACATCTGGATTCTGTCTGTGTTTTACAGTTTAATAGAAAAGGACACCTTCCCTCTTAATTCTAGTTATTTCTGAAGCTTACCTAGCCTGTATATCTATAGCAAGTCTCCTAAAACGTTACATCTGTCATACCAGTCAGGGTGTAAATATTTAAACACCCCCTAATGACGTGACCATTTCCATGGTGTCTGCATCAACAACTCTTAGTTTCAAGTTGGATGCAAGTTACTTGCAGTGCTTAAATCTCTGGCAAGTTCAGCTGTATAGTCTGCTTAAAAAGAAATCATTAAAAAAGGAAACCAAATGTTGCAACTCTGTTCCCTGGTCGGTTAATGTTTTGCTGTAATCATTCTAGAGTAGTGTCACAGCCACAAGGAGTGGACCTCCGCATTTCTCTCTTCCCAGTGTTCGCACACTATAATGGCCGTGGACTTGACTTTTAGACCCGCTAGAGGCCCGTCTCAATCAGCTTCTTTCTTGTCTTTTGTTCCCTCGTAAGTTGAGAGTATAGAACACTGGCAGTCGACTCCAAAATGGTAGTCTCCAGTTTGGCTGCTGTGCGAAAGGTATATCTGCATCCTTAACGTATGACATAATTTCTTACTGTAAGATTTCTAAACCTCTGGCATTAAATTGACAGCGATACGATTCTTTTAAAACAATTCGGAACAGTTTATTAAACACATTTATCAGCAGTCATCGTTTATCCTTCGGATCTACCTAGTTACAACAGAGATACGATGAGGTTATAATAAAAACTGTATACTTCCCTCTGGCTGGCTGGTTGAACACATGACCTGCTGTCTCGGCTGGTCTTTGAGCGGGAGGTCTTGCCGTGTGTCCAAGAGAGAAGGAGAGTGAGTGAAAAAGTCTTTGGCTGAGTTCTTATACTCCTTAAGCCCTCCTCGGGGCTCATATCATAAACATTGAGAGGGTTCTGATAGCTCTGCTGTTTATGGGTTTTAAACTTGGAGAGAGAAAAGTGGATTGATGTTCGTGAGTCATGCTGCAGTTCCCGCTTCTCTATCTTCCCTCGGCTTCGGCCGTGACCAGTATCGTCCTGACAATCGTGAGGATCCGTAACATGGTCTGTGGGAAACAAGATCAGTGCAGTATTTACTCTTTGGCAGTTTTTAACTGATTAATGTGAAACCACTTCTTGTACTTAACACCCATTTCCCCCGGTAACTGAATGAACCCCGCAGTTTATTTGAATCGGTCTATAATCTTATGTTGTCCCCACCATCTGGGCTCAAAGGCGGCAGCTTTTTCCCATAATTTGGAATCATTACTGAGTCTCCCACCTCGTACTCAAAGGTCTTGTCAAAGTACCTTTTTAATTTGTCTTTTTGACTTCCCCCAATTTGGTGGCCACAAATCGATTGATCTACCACTTGTTCCAGCCACTTGGAACCACATGTTTTCATTAACAGGGATGAGTCCCCTGACAGTGTTAGCTGGCCTGGTGTTCCCATGAGCCTCCCCATCATGGCCTGATATGGGGAGACCCCTGTTGTTCTGAGGTGTGGACCTCATTGCCATTAAGCACATTGGCAGCATGTTAGCCCATTGAATGGGATGGTCCGTGCACAATTTTTTTAACATTAACTTGAGGGTCTTTTTCCCCCTTTCGACCTCTCCGGACGACTGGGGGTGGTGAGCAATATGTAATTTGTGGTTTATCCCCAACATTTCCTGCAGGTGGGTAAAAACTTTACCGGTAAAGTGTGAACCTTGATCGCTGTCCACTTGTACTGGTATTCCCCACCTACAAAACACATGATTCAATCGCGTTTTGGCTGCTATGATTGTGGTGTTGGAGCGGCAGGGAATGCTTCAATCCACCACCACTAGGGCATGCTGAAAATTGCCTTGCGCCTGTGGAAGTGGCCCAATGAAGTCTATCTGGAGGTGAGTCTATGGCCCTTGAGGTGGGGGTGCGCTTTGAAGCAAGGCTCAGTTAATGCATGCGGGAGGATTGTGTTGCAGGCACGGTAGGCATTGTGCCATGTATTGGTTGATTGTTTCCCTCACGGAAGGCCATCAAGCTGTGGATGCTACCTTATAGAAGGCTACCAGGGCTGAATAGTACCCTGCTGTGGGGTGGGAGTGAAATGGGGAGAGCAGTTCCTGACCCACCTCTGGTGGAACACACCCCACCGGGCAGGCGTTTGGCTTTCTTTTGAACATCAGCAACTGCTCATGAGTCAGGGGCAGTGGCTAGTAAGGTATTGGGAGCCCAGGCTGTTGGTTGAAGAAGGGGTCTGCCTTCTTTGTGCCAGGCGCTTGCAACAGCATATGGCCAGTATTGCTGCTGCAGGGATTTTAAATCTAGGTGATCTGTTAGGGAGGCCTTGCTAATAGCATTGCAGGGCTCAACAACTATATCCTCTATCTCCCCATCAATTGTAGCGTCCTTGGCTGCTCTGCTCTGGAATTTCCCTCACTAAGTGGACCCCCTTTTCTCTGGGCTGCTACCTTTCCTATGAAGCAGGGCTGGGATCGCAGTTTAAGGTATGACCAGAGCAGGTGTAACCAGGGCTCATGGACCAGACGGGTCTATGAGGTATCTTTCACCGCGGTTAAAAGTGCGCCGATTTCTGCATATTGTGAAGACTGTTGCATCTTCGCTGGATGTTTTTTTTCTGGCAATACCACAGCATACCCGGTGTGAGGGGATCCTTCAATGTGATATGAGGACCCATCAATATAGACAACTGGGGCACCCTGTCTGGGCTCTTTCTGCACAGGATGGGTCTCAGTTAATCAGGGGTAGCAGATATTCATGTGGGTCCCCCTCATAGATCCGAAATTGTGGCAGCAATGTGGTGGGTTTGGAAATGGTATCAATGTCCCTTTCCATAAATTCCAATGTCCATTTGCTGAGGCGCTGCGAGGAAACTAGCGAATCTCCAGGTTTCATCAGTAGTTTCAGAGGTGTGTGTCTGCTGTGCAGGATTGTAGCCTGTAATCCAGTAATAAAGGTAAAGGTGATGTACCGGCCAGAAGGTGGCGCTCGCATGCGGTATACGTCTTTTCAGCCCCCTGCAGGATTCGAGACGCATGGACTACAGCCCATTGCATATCAGCTCGCATTTGGCACAGAACTGCAGTGAGGCTTTGCTCTGTGCCCCTGACCTCCAAATGGAAGGGCTGCGTGGGATCAGGAGGGATCAGACATGCGGCCTGTATCACTGCAGTTTTTAATTTAGCCACCGACTGGGTGTGGGCATCAGTCCATGCCAGGCGTATGTCATCACCCTGCAATTTTATTAAATCATACAGGGGCTTTGCACACTCTGCAAAGCCTGGGATAAAATTCCTTTGGTACCCCATCAAACCCAAGAATGATCGTAGGGCTGTTTTGGAAGTGGGTAATGGTAGTCGCTGTATTATCTCTACCTTGAGAGAGTCGGGGGATGATTCCTCTGGAGAAATGGACGCTCCTAGAAAGGTGACCCATTCTTTTACTAAGTGAGCCTTACGGGGATTCACCTTTAGTCCCGCCTGAGCCAACAATGTCAAATGTTCGTGCAAAAGGGACAGATGCTCCTCCATGCTGTCGGTTGCCAGCAGTAGGTCGTCTACGTACTGTAGCAAGCAGGTAGAGCAGGAAAAGTTTTTTAAAATTGCAGCCATTCTTTTGTGGAATATCGTGGGGGCATTGTGGAACCCCTGAGGCAATTGTCATGTCCAGGTGTAGCTCTGGTCCTCAAATGTGAACGCAAATTTGTACTGGTCTTCCCTCTTAACAGGGATACTCCAGAATCCATTGGCGATGTCGAGGGTCGAGAAGTACTTGGAACTGGCAGGAATTTGAGATAATATGGTGGGAGTTTCTCCTTACTACCGGTGAGCAGGCTGATGTTACATAATTTAACTTTCTATAATTAATAATCAGTCGCCAGCTGCTATAAGGCTTTTTAACCGGCCATGTGGGTGAATTGGTCGTGAAAGTGCCTGTCCTAACGACACCCTGCTCGACTAGGAATTTTATGATGTCTCGGATGCAAGGGTGTCTCTCTCTTGGGATGCGGTGCTGTTTAGTGAATGAGTGGCGGAGTCCCTCAATAGATTCCTCATCTGCCATTTTTCCACAGTCATGCTTGCATGTGGCGAACACCGCTCCATGTTCCTGAATTAGTTTTGCCACAGCTTCATTTTCACTCCCCGGAGGGTCATACTCAGATGGCTTTTTAATAGCAAAAACAGAGTGAACATCTGAAATTTCTATCACTCCTGCCTTATCTCTCAATCCCATCCAAACACAGTCCTGATTATAATCTATCACCGCGCCATACTGATCCAACACATCAGTCCCTACAATTCCCCTTCCGTCGAGGGTGGTCATCTGCATCGGTGCTGGGACCTTACAGTGAGGCCTCCCAACTGAAGTTAAGTGGTCTTCCCTGTATACGCGGTTGTTGTATCACCATTAAACACTTTAAGGGTCATACAACCCTTGCCCACAGCTGCATGGCATTCAGGATATGGGGTGTGGATGATGGTAACGGCTGAGCCAGTATCGATAAGCATAATCTGCTGTCTGCCCCCTTTTTAAGACAACAAGGACTACTGGTCTCCTGCTACCATCACGTTGGAACCCCACTTCCAACTAATCTTTGGGGGCTAAACCCTGTCATTGGATCGATCCTTGAATGGGTCTCTCTAATGAGTGTGCATCGGCGATTGTGTGCACCGGTAAATTATTTTGCATCCTCCCCCTGGCAATTTGGGTTTGTATGAGGGTTATCAATTGATCCAATCGTTGATCTGTCCCAGAGGGCTTGGATTCGTCCCTCGGGAGGTATCTATGCGTTGAATCATGGTTCGGTGTTGGTCTGGGTCTGCTGCAGTCTTTTGCTAGGTGGCCTACCTTCTTGCAATTAAAGCATTGTCCCTTAAAGGGGTAGTTTTGAGATCCCTCCACCATTGACACTGGTTTATTTGCAGTGGGTGGTGACTTCACCTTTAACTGGTCTTTTACCATCTCCCAGGCTATTTGAGCGCTGGTCTCTATATCTCTCCACTGATTAGTGGGCCTCATGGCTATGCCCAGGGTGGTTTTAACTAAAGGGTGGAGTTGGGTCAGGAACATCAATTTAAATTGTTCCTGATTCTTTCCTACTGTAGCATTTGCAGGTGCCTGGTTCTGCATATGTTGATAGATATCATACAGGCGATTACTGAAGGCTCTAAAGGTTTCTTCTGGATGCTGCTTGGTCTGATTAAGCAGAGCCACTAAGTTCAAGCTTTGGATCCCTAAATGGCTTAGGATCTCGGTCATGAGTGCATCGGCTGCTGCGCCAGGCTGGAGGACTGCACCTGGCAGATTATCTTTTAGGAAAGTGGAACAGACCAAGAAGAGGACTCGTATTAAGTCTCTCTCTTCCAACTCTGGGTAACCCCTCCTGAAATGTGCCCATCTTCTCCTATTAACTTCCAGTGGATTGTTCCCATCATTAATGGGCCCCAACTTGTGGCTACACACCATGGCGCAGCACCAGATATGGGTCGTGAGTCGGTATGGTTACTGGTAATGCGACCGTGCGTATTACATCGTAAAGAAGTGGTTACCACAGCTACGATTTGCTCTTGTGTCTCCAAGATATCCCATCCTACACCACCCTCCTGGGGATTATACTGACTGCCTTTCTCTTCCCAATCTGTCTCCCCTTTGTCCCCTTCAGCTGTCGCTGTTATGGCTCCCTGTGTTACTGCGGATACCAGGGCCTTCTGCTCCGCTAACTTTTTAGCCTCGCTATTTCTAGTTGGGACTGGGAGTGATCTGTCTCCCTATGTGGCTTCTTAATTACGTCCCTTAATGCGCCCCTAGCATTTTCTATCTCTTGCTGGAGCCTCAAGTTTTGCACTTTAATCTACATATTGATTGGGCTAACCAAACTGGTAGCAATGTGGTGGAGGAGGATTTCCTGGAGTGTATTAGGGATGGTTTTCTAGACCAATATGTTGAGGAACCAACTAGGGAGCTGGCCATCCTAGACTGGGTGATGTGTAATGAGAAAGGACTAATTAGCAATCTTGTTATGTGAGGCCCCTTGGGGAAGTGTGACCATACATGGTAGAATTCTTTATTAAGATGGAGAGTGACACAATTAATTCAGAAACTCGGGTCCTAAACTTAAGGAAAGGTAACTTCGATGGTTTGAGGCGTGAATTGGCTAGAATAGACTGGCAAATGATACTTAAAGGGATAGAAACATAGAAAATAGGTGCAGGAGTAGGCCATTCGGCCCTTCGAGCCAGCACCACCATTCAATAAGATCATGGCTGAACATTCACCTCAGTACCCCTTTCCTGTTTTCTCTCCATACACCTCGATCCCTTTAGCCGTAAGGGCCATATCTAACTCCCTCTTGAATATATCCAATGAACTGGCATCAACAACTCTCTGCGGTAGGGAATTCCACAGGTTAACAACTGAGTGAAGAAGTTTCTCCTCATCTCACTCCTCAATGGCTTACCCCTTATCCTTAGACTGTGTCCCCTGGTTCTGGTCTTCCCCAACATCGGGAACATTCTTCCTGCATCTAACCTGTCCAGTCCCGTCAGAATTTTATGATTCTATGAGATCCCCTCTCATCTTCTAAACGCCAGTGAATACAGGCCCAGTCGATCCAGTCTCTCGTATGTCAGTCCAGCCATCCCGGGAATCAGTCTGGTGAACCTTCGCTGCACTCCCTCAATAGCAAGAACGTCCTTCCTCAGATTCGGAGACCAAAACTCAACACACTATTCCAGGTGAGGCCTCACTAAGGCCCTGTACAACTGCAGTAAGACCTCCCTGCTCCTATACTCAAATCCCCTAGCTATGAAGGCCAACATACCATTTGCCGCCTTCACTGCCTGCTGTACCTGAATGCCAACTTTAAATGACTGATGTACCATGACACCCAGGTCTCGTTGCACCTCCCCATTTCCTAATCTGCCATTCAGATAATATTCTGCCTTCGTGTTTTTGCCACCAAAGTGGATAACCTCACATTTATCCACATTATACTGCATCTGCCACTCGTTTGCCTACTCACCGAACCTGTCCAAGTCACCCTGCAGCCTTTTAGCCACCCAGCTTAGTGTGATCTGCAAACTTGGAGATATTACACTCAATTCCCTCATTCAAATCATTAATGTATATTGTAAATAGCTGGGGTCCCAGCACTTGAGCCCTGCGGCGCCCCACTAGTCACTGCCTGCCATTCTGAAAAGGACCCGTTTATCTCGACTCTCTGCTTCCTGTCTGCCAACCAGTTCTCTATCCACGTCAGTCCATTACCCCCAATACCATGTGCTTTAATTTTGCACACCGATCTTTTTTGTGGGACCTTGTCAAAAGTCTTTTGAAAGTCCAAATACACCACATCCACTTGGTTCTTTCTCCCTTGTCCACTCTACCAGTTACATCCTCAAAGAAATTCTAGAAGATTTGTCGAGCAGGATTTCCCTTTCATAAATCCATGCTAACTTGCACCGATCCTGTCACTGCTTTCCAAATGCGCTGTTATTTCATCTTTAATAATTGATTCCAACATTTTCCCCACTACTGATGTCAGGCTAACCGGTCTTTAATTACCTGCCTTCTCTCTCCCTCCCTTCTTAAAAAGTGGTGTTAAATTAGCTACCCTTCAGTCCATAGGAACCGATCCAGAGTCGATAAGACTGTTGGAAAATGATCACCAATGCATCCACTATTTCAAGGGCTACTTCCTTAAGTACTCTGGGATGCAGACTATCAGGCCCCGGGGATTTATCGGCCTGCAATCCCATCAATTTCCCTAACATGATTTCCTTCAGTTCCTCCTTCGCACTAGACTCTCGGTCCCTTACTATTTCTGGAAGGTTATTTGTGTCTTCCTTCGTGAAGACAGAACCTAAATATTTGTTTAACTGGTCCACCATTTCTTTGTTCCCCATTATTAATTCACCTGAATCTGACTGCAAGGGACCTACATTTGTCTTCACTAATCTTTTTCTCTCTCATATCTATAGAAGCTTTTGCAGTCAGTTTTTATGTTCCCAGCAAGCTTTCTCTTGGTTCGAAGGCAGTTCCTTATTGGCTCTCCTCACACATGGCTGTTGGACTGGCCCAGCCATCTCTTGATTAGGTTAATGGCTTTCCAATTAACACAATACAGAAACAAGCCATGCTGGAAGCCTGTGAGCTTCCATTTTGTTTTAACGCTGCAACCTTTCATATAATCTACACTTAACAAAAATGTTATCATTAATAAACACTTTTATTCTTACATTACTGTCCATATTGATGTGAAATTTCACTATGTAGTACACTTTTATGAACACTACCACACATGATTCCCTGATCCGTGAGCAGTATTAATAGACCAGCAACAAGATTTTCTCATCACTTGAAATTTGGTGCTATTTGCGACCTTCTTTGGAAGGTGGTGGTGCATTTACTATTGTACTATACTATATTATGCACCTAATATAATGCTATTATTTATTCTGCCTGTTGCTTCAGCAGTTTGATTGAGCGTAATGTATAAAGGGCATTTGAAACAATTACATGACAGTCTCTGAACTTGTAGCGAGAGATGGCCGGCACTATGCGCTTTGTTCTCCTTCCTCGTTGGCTTGGTTAGTTAATAAGGATGTACATAAATGTTAGATTTGACATTATAAAATCTGTGCTGTAAAAGAAAAAACATTTATTTTGCAGCTGAAATGTTATCACTGCTTGTTGGGACAGACTGCAACTGTGGATGATAAATAATGTTTAAATTCAATTTAATTATGTCATCATAAGCAGTCCCTCGAACGAGGATGACTTGCTTCCACATGAGTTCACAGATGTTTCAATGAAGGATCTGATGTTCCAGTCCTGAACTCCAATTGAGGGGGTGGAAGATGCCTGTGCGTGAATTTTTTTTAACGTGTGGTGGCCGTTGCACACCAGCCACTACACGGGCTTGACAAAGCTAGGCCTTTATCCAGTGGCAAGGGTTAACCAGGATGACTGGAGACCTGCTCTGCTGCACGGACCTAGTGCGCGCACACATCTCATTGTGGGCTGACCCGTGCTGCCTCTGGGCTCTCGGCCCTTCTGGGCCCCGTGCCCTCATTCACCGCACTTCTGCCACGATCTCTCGCCATTCCTCCGCCACAAAAACACTCGCTGCACCTCTGCCACGATCTCCCTCCGCACCAAACATTTGCTGAACCTACGTCGCAATCACCCACCAAATCTCAGTGAGGGGTCACTTGTACATGCGCACGCACACACATGCAGACACACTTTTCAGCAGAGTCAACAGTGAGCAGGACCAGGAGCCTGGCTGATTTACCTCACCCTAGCACAGTGCTGACGGTAACCACAGTTCCCCCACTATTACTGTAGCTGAGGCCAGATAACTCAGGCACAGGCCTGGCCTGACATTGACACCATGACCTCTATCAGTAACTCATGAGATCGAGGGATAAATATTGGTCAGGACATCAAAATGGTGCCATTGGATCTTTTACAAATATCCGAACTATGCCACCTCCGACAGTGCAGCATCCCCTCAGCACTGCACTGGAGTGTCAGCCTAGATTTAGCTGCTCAAGTCCATAGAATGAGACTTGAACCTCTAACCTCTGACTCACAGGCGAGTGAGCTACCCACTGAGCCACAGCTGACGCTGTTTCAGAGGACCGGAATTTATACAGCGCAGGGAAGATATTAACATTCTGGAAAGATAACAAAGAAGCATTTTCAGTTCAAGAAGTTGTCAGTAATAAGTTCCCCTCACTATTTACCGCCCACGGTAAACAGTGTTGACAACAATACGCCGCTATTCGCGGTGCGACTGTATCCAATCCTGAACTCTCACATTGTAAATTCACGGAGTCGGAGTGGAAAGCTTGCTAAACCAGTTCTCCAAAACATCATCTAACTCAGGACAGACCTGCCGTAAACTGCAGATTAAGTATTTCAGAGTTAGATATTAAGGCTGTAGCACCAGTAGATAAAAAAAAAACATGAGCTTGTTTTTTTTTTTGGAAAAAAAAACAACTGATCAATAGCTTAAAATGTACCCAGTACAGACGGATGATTGTTGGAAGCAATTGGCAAAGCACCTGAATACATAGCTACAATATACCAAAGTGCAAATAGTGTGTATTAACATTAGAATGTGTTCATTGATCCATTCTCAGTCTAACCACAAAACAAGACTTGCTGGTCTTTGTCTCGGAGACCAACATCAATTTTGAGCTCTGAACGTGCTCAGATAGATAACATTATCAACAACTTGCATTTATATAGCACTATTAACATAGAAAAACATGTTGAGGCACTTCACAGGTGAAATCAGACACAAGTGGACGCTGAGCCAGAGAAGATGATATTGGGAGAGGTGACCAAAAGCTTGGCCAAAGTGGTGTGTTTTGAGGAGAGGGAGGGTTTAGGGAGAGCCAAAAGAGGTTAGAGGTAGGTAGGGGAAAAGCTATAAAGGGATTTAAACATAATGGGCCGTAATTTGCAGCCCCTACAGGTGCATACGAGGTGTACACATGCCCGTAGGGGCCCCGCAAGTTCTGGGATTAGGCATGCACTGCGAATGCGCTGAAACCCGGAATTTGCGATCTGTCAAGAATCCGAAAGAAAGGGGCATCTTTGGGCAGAAAGTTGAGCATAAGGCTTGCTTTTACCAGTGAAAGTTTAAAAAAAAAAATTGGAATAAATTAAAAACCCTGTCCAATAAGGTAAGCTTATTTTTAGACCTGTTAAAACATAATTAAAAAAAATATTTAAATGGAATTTTAATTTTAATTAATTTAAAAAAAATTATTTATGTATTTGTGTTTTTTTTAAAAAGTGATTCCCATTCATACTTATGAATGGGGATTCCCTTTTATTGGTTGCGCAAGCCCGCGTGATTTCAGGGGTGCTTGCGAACCGCCTGCACTCCTGGGATACATGGGCCTCTATCCGTGGGTACCCAGAAAGCCTCAGGACCACGAATCTCAATATCTCCCGGACCACCAGGTAAATTACGTAGATTTTTTGCGGGTCGGAGGCATCCGCCCGTGGGAAGCCTCCAACTGCAATTTCTACCCCAGTAGGGTGCTGGGAAGTGGTGTGAAACAAATGATAAAGCCATTGAAGTTTTTTTTTTAAACGTTTCTTTTTAGATCAGAACATTTTATTTATTACTCCTTTACAATGTCTGACAAATTATATCTATAGTGTGAAATCTTCTTTGTGGTATTTTGATATATCTAACTTGTGAAGTGGAAATGAGTTTACTAGCTGGTCGTTTGCTGTCTGGACAGAAATATCTTTTTCAGTTAATCAAAAAAAATTATTGCTTTGAGTTTGGTGCATCATTTAAGTGTATGCATATAATTTTTATTTTTTAAATGCCGTTATGCCAATTAAGCACATGATTAGTCAGGATACCATAATTGTTGGTAAGAGCAATGGGTTTCTATAGTTGACCCAACGTTACTGTGCCAAAGAACAGCACAAAATTGATGTCCCAGGATTCTAACAGAACCCGTCACTACTGATAATTGAGTGCTAACTTTTTAAGTAGGGTTCCGAGCTGATTTGCCGATCAGCAGCCAATGTGGAGAAAGGATGTAATTACCAACACTCACTCACTCAATGGTAGTGTTGCAGAGTGATCCAGCAGGTACATGGGCCCCAATTTTGCCCAAGCAGAAATAAAGGCATACACTGATCTGTATGCACGTTTCGTTGTGGACTGTCTGCGCTGAAAAAAAATCCCAAGTTTCCGGCAAACATAATCATCATGTTGCGCTGGCGCTACCTGAGTCGATGTCCCCGGGGGTGGGGGGAGGGGGCAGGTGGGGCGGGGCGGTGCTTGGAGTGTGTGCCTAAAATGCACAGCACATATGCTCAAAAAAACAAAACCAAAAAAATCCGACCAACTCATTGCTTATGGGCAACGCGCATGCACAGAAGAAAAAAAAAATGAAAAAGCACTTCGGCCATGTCGGCTGCATGGGGGATTGGAAGAAGGCAGCCCTTGATGTTTTTGGGTTGAAGACTCCTATTCATCTGGTGATTTTGCCTGCCGTGTGGATTTAAAAGGCTTCCCTGGACTTCAGGAACATCTTTGAAAATTTTGGGCCACTTGGGACATCGATGGAAAAGGTGGTGAAGATTTATGTTTTGTTTTGAATGTTTACAGTTCTCATCGAAGGAGTAGCATTAATGGGAAGTTTTCTTTTATCTGTTTTATTTTTAAAGTTCTATAAAGTTTATGTAAAATAGCCAGGGAGTCCCTTCAGCTGGGGATAGGAGCGGGCTAGCGTGGATTTCTTTAACTGCAAGTAAGGCCTTTTCCTACGGTATTTCTAGTGTCTGTGCGCTGATTTAAAAAATATTGTTAATGAGGAAAGTTGGCGTTATGGCGCGTATGGTACTTTTCAAAGTACACCAGTGCCAGAATGTATGGCGCCAAACATTCTGGCGCTAGTAGTCGACACCAGTGCCCCAACATTGTGGAATTTTTAAACTAAGCTTCAGCGCCAGAAAAAACGCTGGGTGCCGAAAAAACAGCGCCCAGTGCTGAGCAAAATTGGGGCCATAATTCCTGAGCTGGCTTTAGACATTTTAACAGTCTAAGAATCTGCACTCTGCTACTGACAGAGAAACATAGAAAAATAGGTGCAGGAGTAGGCCATTCGGCCCTTCGAGCCTGCACCGCCATTCAATACGATCATGGCTGATCATTCCTTCAGTACCCCTTTCCTGCTTTCTCTATAGAAACATAGAAAAATAGAGAAGCAGGTGATATTTTAATTTTTTTTCTCTGGCTCACCCCTCCCATTTCCAGGGTGGAGGGGTGGGGTGATCCGCTGTAATTCTGCTTTAACTTGCGATTTGAAGTGTATACTCTGCTATTAGAGATGAGCACAATGGATGTAAATAGAATGAGACAAACTTGGCTAGTATGCAGCATCTGAGGAACTGACAAAGACTGCTATCAAGGTCTCTCTTAAATTCTAAACCATTAATCATGAACTTCAAAAGTTCTATTCAGTGTTAGAAATTTTGGAAATGTTCAAGGCCATTTGGACATATCTCTTTCTTCAAATTGCAGAGCAGCGAAGAACAAGTTTAAATAAATTGAGCTGTTGATCCTCCTTTCTGCACTCACTCTACTACAGTTTGGTGTTGTAACAGAATGGAGTAAAAAAAAAATTGGGATGCAGTGAGAGAATCTCTGCTAAAGCTAGTTATTTAGGAAATTGCAGGTCATGGCTTCAAGATTTTGTTCTGTTACGTAGTCGTTATCATGTTTTAGATAAACCTACTCCAATGGTTGAATTGTTAATCGTATGGACTGTTCAGTCACCGGATTGGACTGTTCAGTCACCTAAGAACTGATATATTTTTAGAGTGGAAGTGAGTCTTCCTCAATTCCGAGGGGCTAGCTATAATGATGATGATCAGAATGTAGCTATTTAGTTGTCAAAGTAATAATAGAGTGCATAAAAAAATCTAGTATGGGAGCTTGTAATGCTTAAAATATCATTTTGGATGGTGCTGTGGATTAACTAAGGGCACTTTTAACATGCAGTATCTGGCATTGTTTTGCTAATTATGAAAAGTTGTTATGAAAGGAGAACAGCAGATGGTTTATCTGACTGACGTGCCGCATGCTGCAGGCACAACTCCCGATTGTAACAGATTGCAAAAAGCACGTAGTTTAAAATTAGATTAATTTTGTGATTACTTTTTAAAATTTGCTTAGGATGAAAAATAATGGACTTTGAAACCGCTGCCTGGCTGTAACATTTGCATTGCACTGGGTTTTCTTATGTTTAACTGTCCGTATGAGCGTCGACTGCACTTGTAGCGTTGGTATGCGATGTGCATAATCCAGGATTAACTATTGTGCTGGAAATTTATCAAGAAATTATTGTGTGTGAATAGCACTTGCCAAGTAGCTTTGAATATTGACTTGATTCTCCTGTGTTGTGCCACTGCTCGGTCATTTTGTAGTCCCCGTGCACAGAAGCACAATGTGCCAAATTAAAAACTGAACTTCCTTTTTAAAATTGGTAAGAAGTTTGCAATAAATATGTTAAATACTTTGAGTACAAATAAATAGAGTACCCAGTAGATAGGCCATGATAAATATTAGCTGATATTATTTATTTCATACAGTAAAGTTTTAACAAATATTTCCATCACTCTTTTAATCAGTGAGGAAATATCTGCAGATTCCTAATGTAATAGTGTGATATATTCTTACTTTGTAAATATTTGAGGACTCTGTCTCCATTTCATCCAATAGGGCAGGCAAGCTTTAAAAAAAAATCATCAGACAATTTGGTTCTCCCCCGGCCATGAACCAATTATGATTGATTTGTTCTAGATCTCTGCTGCTGTGGATCAGCCACTGGAAGGCACACACAAGAGCTTGGTTGATTTTTCCTATGGAGAGCAAACTAGCCTCTGCTTTTCTCTAGAAAGGCATCTGAAATCAGTAGCTGTGATATTAAGGATACAGATCCATGCACCACCATTTTGTGATGCCACAAGTGGTACTGCAGCACATCGATCTTGACCAGCCACTCGAAGTGAGAAGAATGGTGACGTTTTTTTCACTGAATTTTTTTTCTGCCTCCCAAATGGTCTAACTAAGATCAGGAATTCATCTATGTTCTAGCACTTTAGCATAACATATAAGTGTATAATTCCAGCACACTGCGCCACTGAGCTACCGTGTGCATATTTTAAATGATTTATGTCTTCAGATACTTTGAAAGTAAAAATAATATGGTGAATTTATTTTATCTATGCTTTCCAACTGCTGTTTTCTATTTTTAACAGTAGTACCTGTACTGTTTTTCAGAATCGGCAAATAAAGTAGTAGTCAAGCCTACATACAACTGAAGAGATGACTGGTACGTTGTGTTGTCTTGCTAAAATTTTCAACCTCTGATGTAAACAGTGAAAAGGTTTCTGCTTTATTGTTTAGATGTTTACGTAGTATAGGAGAAAAATACTAGAGATTCTTTGTGATATTCTCCAAATGGAATGTTTCTGACTGCAGAGTCCTAGAGGGCTAACCTAGAGGTCATCAAAGTCTTTCTGTTAGAAGGGAAGGAACAATTGGTTTGTTCCCATCCTTGCTCATGCACCTTGAGCTTTTGCTGAGAGCAGCCTTGAGGAATCATTTGCCTTCCCTCTTAACTCAGTAGTTTGGAGATGCAAAATAAATAGTTGGGGGATGGGAGCAAATACCATTATTCGGCAAGTGACATTGGACTGGACGAAATCCGGAAGTCACGGTACTCACTATTCACTTCATATCCAATAAACCTGTTAATAATCTGTGATCCACACGCAGTGGTGGGTGGGAGGGTGCGGGGCAGGTCAGGCACTTGGATGGGTGGGTCATGCACTTGGCCTGGCCGGGAGAAAGTTGGGAACTTTGGGTGGGGGGCGGTGCTGGCCAGGAGAAGGTTGGGAACTTGGACTGGGCAGGGGTGGGGAGGAGGTCAGGAAGTGGGGGTGGGGAGAAAGGAGGTCAGAAACTTGGGCTGGGGGAGGAGGTTAGGAACTTCTTTAGGGAATAGGGGAAGGTCTTAACCTGTGAGAGTGAGCCCTGTCTGTTCCAAGTGAGCTCTGTTCTGTCTGGAGTCGGCAATCAGAATAGCTCGAATTACACGTTCCAAAGAGAAACTGCTGGGTGTGTCTTGTCCTCCAAGGGGACGAATTAGCAATCAGGATTTGTCATCAAGGGGGCCCAATCAGAGCTTTAAGTGTTGCAAATGAATGTGTCCATTTAAGAATATGTTGAAGGAAAAGGGACATGGGAACATGATGGGCGGATTAAGACTACTGCTCTTGTGGAGGATAGACACCAACATGGATCGGTCGATTGTAATTTGTGTGTGTGCTCTGAGTGAACAATATTTACACAGAAAATTTCCAATACCTATCCATCAAACTTCATAAAAGAATTAAAATCAATCACGTTAGACACTTTAGTAACAGACTAAACTACCAAACCGGTTTATTCAGTCATTTACTAAAGCAAGCTGAAATAGTGAGTTTTTAAATTCAGCGGCTTTGAACCAGATTGCAAAACTTGACATTAAACTTTCTGTTCCTGTTGCAAAATAATAAAACATCTCAAACTCCTCATAGATGCACTTGGCCAGAAAAATTAAAGAGCAGGTTAATTAAAGAGCTGGTCGGGTCCAGTGCGGGGGGGGGGGGGGGGGGGGAGAGGAGGGAGCGGGAGTCGGGGCTGGGGGGGCGGGAGTCAGGTCGCTGTCGGGCCCGGTCCAGAAGCGGGAGTCGAATCGGGTCGGGAGGAAGTAGGAGCTGGCCGTGGGAGGAGCCTTATTCATGTAGCCCCAGTGAGGCCATTCGGCCAGGGCTAGGGGCTGCGTGCTTCGGGCCCCTCCCACACAGTTTTGGGCGCCTGGAGCTACTGCACTTGCGCGCCCACTGTAGCGCGCATGTGCAGAGGTCCTGGCACTGTTTTTAGCGCAGGGACCTGGCTCCGCCCCCTACAGCTCCTGCTGCGCTGCGCCGAGAGCCAGAGGACCTGCAGGGAGGCGGAGAATCTGGAGGCTTTTTTTAGGCGCACTTTGTGGCTCGAAAAACGGGCGTCCAGGTCGGGACTGCGCCGTTCTAGGTGCGGCTCGGAACTTGGGGCCCTTACTTTCTTTGGTTTGAAATCCAAACTCTGAGGACTATCACAAGGTATCTTTCACAATCAAATAATTGTCAATTGAAACTAGAGTTCAAAGACTACCTGATGTATGTTTACACCTGCGAAACAAGGCAATTCTGAATCAGTGTGTTCACCTTCCAATGGTAGAGTGAAGCACGCTGCTAATGACAGTTATCAGTGATACTTGTTATCAATCTAACTCTTCAAAGGTGACTCATTCCCCCTTTGAAGTGGTGACTGCATTAGTCAATGAATATATATTTTGCCTAGTAAAACCAACCTTCCCGAAAGGAGACATTTTAAACTGGTCAGTCCTGCCAAGCTGAATTCCCATAACAAAAAATGAATCACGTGATTTTAAACAAGAGATCACCGTAAGCAGGTTTCTGACGAAGGGTCATCGACCTGAAATGTTAACTCTGTTTCTTTCTCCACAGATGCTGCCTGACCTGAGAATTTCCAGCGTTTTCTGTTTTGATTTCAGCTTTCCAGCATCCACGCTATTTTGCTTTTGCTGGTGTTTGATCATGTTTTCAGTGACACACAGCATGGTCTAATGTTAGACGATAACAAATAATGAAAGAGAGTGCGATGATCACAAGTGCATTCACCATCAAGTCTTTCTTTATTTTTTAGAAAAAGCAAACAATTTTCCCCCACTACCAAAGTTTATTCCTTTGAAACCTTGTTTCTATCAAAACTTCGAAGAAGAGATCCCACCAGACCACTGCCATCTTGTCAAGAGAATTTACCATTTATGGATCCGTAAGTTAAGCCATTTTGTTCTCAAACTGGATAATTATATTTGGCTGGGGTAGCAGATGTAGCTGATGCAGTGAACAAAACCTTTTGCTAGATGGGTTCCTTTTCATATACCTTCATATCTACAGTCAGCCTTAATGGGGTTTATTAATTATTCTTCTCTCCAGTTTTGCTAATTCGATGTTTACCAGCAAAAAGCCGAAGAGAGGGGGCAAAGGAAACAAGTAAGAGGCACCCATAAGTGTATAGATAAATCCATTTATTATTTTAACAGCAGTGTTCTCTTCCTGGTTGTTTTGTCTCCTGATTGGTGTCCAGGCCAGTAGAGTATGATAACCCATGGGATTCTTTACTTGCCTCGTTTTTAACATTCTAATAATTTGCACAGGACTGGTTTCTAATCAGAGAGTAGCTCCTTGCAGAGAAGGGAGATATGAATTCTCATACAACAACAACTTGCATTTATATAATGTCTTTAACGTAGTAAAGCATCCCAAGGTGCTTCACAGGACGTTATCAAATAAAATTTGACACTGAGCCACATAAGGAGATATTAGGACAGATGACCAAGAGGTGGGTTTTAAGGAGTGTCATAAAGGAGGAGAGGGAGGCACAGAGGTTTAGGGAATTCCAGAGCTTAGAGCCCAGGCAGCTGAAAGCATGGCCACCAATGGTAGAGCGAATGAAATAGGGGATGCGCAAGAGGCCAGAGTTGGAGGAGCGCGTGATCTTGGAGGAGGTTGCAGAGATGGGAAGAGGCGAGGCCATGGAAGGATTCGAAAACATGGATTTTTAGTACTGAACACAATTGTTAATTTTGAGCCCAATAGACCATTTCAGGTAAACACTTTCCAGGAAGCTACTCATAGGACATCCTATCTGGATTCTAATCAGCTGATACCTGAGCTACGTAAAGGCTGCAGTATAAATGTTATAGAAACCTGCACATTTATTGGCATCTCAGTTGTCTTTCTCTGTTCTATTGGATAAATATATGTTTAGAGAATAGATTGAAGGCTTTGTCTGTAGCTTTTCACTTTTTTTTTGGTTTACATAAATTGGATAGAATCCATGGTGGCAAAAAATGGGTATAGTCTTTTGAAAGGCCTGTGTAGTCCTTTTCTCCTTCCAAACCTTTTTAAAGAAAAGGGAAATTTAACTTTTTTTGTTCAAAATTACCCCCTTCCATTTTCATGAAAGAAAATAATAATCACGCTTGAATTTTGTTCTTTGATAAAACATTAATTTTACTCTCAATGGGGAGATGCTTGAAAAGGGACTCCCTCCCTGCTATGACGTTGCCTCATAAGAAACAGGATTGGGGAAGTGCAACTTCCAAGTATCACCCAACATGCCCATCTTGCAGCATGATTCTTTGGGACTGGCAGCTTCAGAGCAATTCTGGCCAATTTGAATTTGCAGCCCAGCTCCCCTTTCCACAATGAATTGCTCCTGGATGCATGAAGATCCCCTTTCCTGCTCTGATTGAGGTCACTGGAGTGGCTTGCTGGAAGAGGTTCCCCCAGTAAAGGGAATTGGGTATTTTTGCTGAATTGTCAAAAAATTTTGTGTATGTTACTTTCTTCAATCTGAGTACTTTGAACACATTGATTGTTAACAGCCTGTAATAGACGTTTTACGTAGAAGTTCCTCTTTGTGCGATACCAGATGAATTGGAACCAAGCACTGATCAAACTTGCACAATCTTTATAATTATTATTTAATGTATGCTGACTCGGCGGATAATTCCATCCATTTTAGACCAGTGATTCCAAGCATACAAAGTGCGTAGGCCACCAGATAGTGCAGTTAGTGGGCACAATTCAACGACGTGGATTGTATTTGTCTACAAGGACCTTTGTTGTCGTAAGTGAAGATTTGAGACACACTGTCCCTGCCCAGTTCGAACACTATACAACGTGGCTTGTTGACTGTAAGTAAGACTCAATGTGCCTGACACAAGATGTGTAGTAGCATGCAACAACAACACCGTTTATTTATATAGCGCCTTTAACGGAGTAAAATGTCCCAAGGCGCTTCACAGCAGTGCTACAAGACAAAACACACAAATTTGACACTGAGCCACATAAGAAGTTGAATGTCAACCAGATTAGTGTGTGGTGAGTGAGCCCAAATAGGAGTGCAATATTCTGCAACTGAATAGCAGAGTGTAAGAGCAAGTGAGTGTAAAGTTGAGGTGTTTGCTCCCCAGGTAGAGCCTGCAAGTCTGGCGATTAGGTCGTTTTGAGTTTCTCAGCAGTTTTCATTAGATGGTTTTTATGTTATAAAACACATTATGATTACTGATCACAGTACAATCCTAACTGAACTTTACTTTGTGTTTAGTTTACAGCATTACCCTAGCAGTGAATTTGATAGGCTGCTTAGCTTGGCTGATAGCAGGAGGAGGTGCTATCAACTTTGGCCTGTCAATACTCTGGCTGGTCCTTTTCAGCCCCTGTTCGTACCTCTGCTGGCTTCGTCCAATTTATAAAGCATTTAGGTAAATACTTGTGACAGAAGGCAAAAAGAATGTGTGGTGGATTAATGTAGTCCCTTTAGTTTATATTTCAAGCTTGTAATTTAGCTTCTATTTTTTCCTCCAACAGATCTGATAGCTCTTTTAACTTCATGGCATTTTTCTTCGTTTTTGCCGCCCAGGTTGTTTTGGTAGCTATACAAGCAATTGGTTTCAAAGGATGGGGCGCCTGGTGAGTACTACCACTGGAGGAAGCAGAATTAGACCATTCCCAATGTATGTAGCACTTGCTTTATCCTTTTTCGTCTTTGCTGTTTGGACTGAAAACCACATCAGGTAATGTGTAGCATTTGCATTGTGTTCGTTCATGTAGTACTTCATACCTGTCACAAGATGGCAAAATCACACAGCCAAAAGCTCCAGTAGCTGAAACAAGTCTCCTGTTTATCCTTAACAGATAGTAACTTCCAATACAAGCTTTAATCTTCAGACTGTTTGTTGTGAAGGATCACTTACTGTAGAAGGCTGAGAACAGCTATTATTTGATTTGTTACTCATGGTTTAAAAAAATGTTTAAAGATGACCAAATACAAACGTGTCTAAAGAAATGAGATGACACTAACAAGTGTAAACCAATTAGCAAAATATCTACCAGTAGTCATAAAAGGGATTATAAGTAAGGACATTTAAAAGCATGATTATATAAATTGACTCAATTAATTGAGATGTTGCCAATATATAATCAAAGCCACTAAAACACCCCGATAATAAATAGTACTATAGTGCAGTGTGTCACCGGGTACTGTAGAAAGATATTGAAGGACAAAGGAATATCAATGTTTATTCCAAAAAAAGTCAAAGATAATTAAATTGCATAATATTTAAATTAGTGTCTGCCTGGGTTCAGTGGTAACACTGAGTCAGAAGATTGTGGTTTCAAGCTCTGCTCCGGGTACTTGAGCACATAACTTAGGTTGACACTTCAGTGCAGTACTGTTGGAGGTGCCATCTTTTGGATGAGATAAGAAACTGAAGGCCTGTCTGCCCCCTCTGGGGACGTAAAAGGTCCCATGGAGCTATTCAAAGCAGAGCAGGTGAGCAGTCCTGGTCCATATTTATCCTTCAACCGGCACCACTAAAACAGATGATCTGATAATTTATCTCATTGCTGTTTGTGGGATCTTGCTGTGTGTAAATTTGTTGCTGCCTTTGCTTACATTACACAAGTGATTATTCTTCAAAAGTACCTAATTGGCTGTAAACTGATTTGGGATGTCCTGCATGAAAGAGGTTATGTAAGTGCAAGGTTATTTATTCATTCAATTATTACAAACAAAATCACCTTCTCCAAAGTTTATTTACATTCTTCTTCCCCCTGATTTTCTCCCAGTTTTGGGTGTTAACAATAAAAATAAAAACATCTGACACCACCTGGTTTTTAAATAAGCACCAACTTTAAAGATCCTTATGTATAACATATTAACCCTATTCATTTTTTATTTCAGTGGATGGATTGCTGCCATTGGTTTCTTCTCGGTTAATGTTGGTGCTGGCGTGGTTATGCTCTTCCCAGCAATCATGTTCACAGCAGTAGTGATCCTGAGTGCACTTGTTATTTTCCGTGTAAGTTTTCTCTGAAAATAACTTTCTTTAAAGCACATTTTTCTATTTTTACAAAAGTCCCCCCGAATAACCCCTCTGAGGTTTATTGCCAGTTAATGTTATGAAAAGTTGTGTCAGTGCTTTATACCAAATAGTAAGTTGGTGGAGACTGCTCAAACTCAGTAGAGCATAGGAGCAAAAATCAAGCCTGCTAGAGTATGGGTTTGCATCAGCAGTGTGCAATGTTGAGTTTTCAGTCACATTCATGGAGAAGCTTTAAATAATGACTAGATTACCTCATGAGCAGGTAGTCATTTGAATCATTCCTATTCAACATTGGAAACTTGGTTGCAGGTTGCTCACTTAACCTCCTTGATCTAGTATGTGATGCACCAAGAAAAGAGGAGAGAAAATACAATTTAACATTTTTAAGAGACCCTTCACAAACTCGTCTCACTTAGCACCCCTGGAGCCATTCAACAGGAAACTTTAATGTCTTTTGGTTTGGGAATAATCAAAACCTGTCGCACAGAAGGTTAGGAACATTGTTCCAGTTCATTGCGCCATGCCTTTCTTCCTCTTCCTCATTCTGCCTTTCCTCCTTCGACCTTGACCCTTCGTTCTCTATCTTCCGTATAATCACCCGTCTCCGCCCCTGCCTTAACTCATCTGCTGAAACATTCATTCATGCTTTTGTTATCTCCAGTCTCGAATATTCCAATTCTCTCCCTAACTGGCCTCCCATCTTCCACTCTCCATAAACTTCAGTTCATTCAAAACTCTGCTGCCCGTATCCTAAATTGCACCAAATTCCTTTCATCCATCACCCCTGTGCTCGCTGACCTATATTGGCTCATGGTCGACCAATGCCTCAATTTTAATATTCGCATCCTCCTGTTGAAACCCCTCCATGGCCTCGCCCGTCCCTACCTCTAATCTTCTCCAGCCCTACAACATCTAGGCCGTAAGCTCTGGAATTCCCTCACTAAACCTTATCGCCTCTCCACCTCTCCTCAAAGACTCTGCTTAAAACCTACCTATTTGACCAAGCATTTGATCACCTGTCCTAATATCTCCTCCTTTGGTTCGGTGTGAATTTTTGTCTGATCCTGTGAAGTGTCTTGGAACGTTTTATAGCATTAAAGGTGCTATATAAAGTTTTTCTTCTTTGCCTGCACCCTTCTTCTCCCCTCATTACCACTTATTTTCTGTTTTAAAATTAATATTCTTGTATATATCCAGTGAGAGAATTTTTTTTTCCCTTTTAATGGAAATAGTGTGCAGCGATTTGGTAAATGCTCAAGGAAAATAGTGTGAACTACACAATTAACCCAGTATAGTTGAATGTTGGACTTCAATGCAATGTGCCATAGATTGGTAGGAAGTAGGTTTCAGTTCTTGACTCCCTCCACAGTTTTTGATCTGAACTATTGGCAAATTTGAGTGTTGTCAACTATCAAGCCAGTTAGCAAGTGGAGTTCACCATGTAGGAGACAGTATTAATTCAATGAATATTTGACCTCATTAAACAGGACGATCGTTGCTGGAAGCCTTGTAGAGTTTGCAAATCTTTTCAAACATTGTAAAATATGAAAAGCTGAGGGGAAGGGATTAAAAAAAAAAGATTTAAAGTGTTTTATATTTACAATTATAATTTAACCTACCAGGTGCACAGAATCTACCGGGGTGGTGGTGGAAGCTTCCAGAAAGCCCAAGAAGAATGGAGTGCTGGGACATGGCAAAATCCCCCACCTAAGCAATTAGCATTTCAAACTGTTACTGGTAATACCCTACCACAGTATCCTACAGTACCAAGATACCCTTGTGGAGATGAGTGGTCCTAGGGTGTGCACCTTCCAAAAAAAGTTTACTTTACATATCTTTTGTGATGTAATTTTACATTTAAATCACAAATTAACATTTCTTAATAGAAAATGTAAATGCCTGGTATTATGCTACATATTGAAAAAGTTAAAGCATCTTTCATTTGAACTTATTGCACTACAAAGGCCTCAAAATCATGAGTACTAGCATTGGAAGGGGATTTTTTTTGACTGCTTTTCTTGTGTATGATGTGTACATCATTTGCTTGCTTTTGGGACTGAGGTTTGTGATCAGTGCTAACGGCCGTGGAATCAGACTTTAAAAGGACATCAAAATGGATGTAAATACTTCCAAAATTTAGTCTGTGACTTTTAAAAGTTGAAGTTTATTGTTCTATTTTTAATCTGATCATGATCAAGAGGTAGACTACGTCCCCCACTCTCATCAGCAAAATCTGACCAAAATACAGAGCAGTCAAGAGCTGCACCAATCAAATACAACATGTATTTGGTGTCATTTCCCTGAAATCAACTGAAGATTATCATTTGACAGACTTTGATTAATTCAAGTCATTTCTTCAGTTTGCATATTCTCCCACTTTAAATACATAACGTTTATGGGCCACAGATGATCTGCTTTGCTATTTGCCATCAGAAAGAATGGTCAAAACTGCCCTCACTAAATACATTTCAAATGGATACTCAGGAGTAATATTGAAACTCATCTCTGGGTTTTGAACCCTTGATGAGACTTCTCCCATGTAATCACTCCTAGGTTTCCAGTGTTCTTTTATATAGTAGAATTTTTATTTACAAATTGTCTTATCAAATGGTAAAGTCCCTGTACATCTTTGATTTACTAAGTGCAAGTTCTACAAAAAAGACTACTGCCATTGCTTAAATAACATAACATAATTATACAAGTTTACATTAGTTAAACAAAACATAGTCTGAATAAGCTTACGATCAGGAGAGGTGTCATGAGGCAACAGGTGCATTTAACCAGGATATTGAAGCAGTTGTAAGATGGTTTATCAATTTATTTAATTATCAATAAAGGATTATGATAATTGCAAATACTGGGATGATACAGCCTTGGGGGGAGGGGGGGGGGTAACTTTTAGTTTACAGCCAACTTATACTTGAATCAAAACTATATTTGAGAAGATAATGTTTTGGACAGTAGAGTAAAGATGATGGCAACAATTATTTGAAAATTAAGATTTTATATGTGGGTAACTGTGTCGGGAGATGCACACTGTTGCAAACACGTTGGCTCCTTGAAACATTGCAATACACCAATTATGGAGCCACTTTTGTGGTATAAATCATTAGTGTTACTGTTTGCGTAAGTTCTAAGACTTTTAACACCTACTGTTTACCAAGCCTTTATTTGTGTGAAATTTGTTTTACTTGTCCAATGCGATAGTTACTCTAAGTATATTTTGGCCTTTAAAATGTGATTTAGTGAATAGCGTCTGAATCCATGCGAAACTGTTAGTGCATTAATTGTAATTTAAAAAAAAAAATTTGTTTGGAAAATCTTAATCATACATTTCTATATTAACTGACAGGTGATTGGATACTGGATGATTGATCAGTATAAACTACATTGACATCTTTAAAAAAAAATAAATAAATAAATCTTAATATAACCATTGTTTTTCTAGGTTTTGCCCAATGTAAAAATGTACTTCTGTAGTCCCACCCCATATATCTCAAATTCCACTTAAGTTCAAGGCTGCTGCTTTCATCGGTTAATAGGAATGAAGATTTTTCATAATCTCTAATTCAAACATAAACTTTTTATATAATACTAGACCTTAGTTCCATATGTGTAACTTTATTTGGCCAGAAAACATTCCTGGAATATTGTTAAATATCCTAATACTGACTTTTGAAGTGTGATTTGAGATTTGGTGTTATTGAAAATGGATTGCCATGAGAGCCAGTTACACTTTACATATATTCCAAATAACTGCATTAATCCGAAAAAATACAATTTTCCTCATTTAATTCTTAATATAGTTTAAATCTTTAAAATTTGCATATCGCTTTTTGGAAAAAGCCTTACTTATAGTTCTGAATTTAGTTAGGAGAACTTTCTAACCGTTCCATCCTTTGCTGCTTATCTCTGTAGACCTTGCCTTAAGGGATGTGGATTATCCTTCATAAACTAGTGCAACTTTGTGTTTTAAGGGTATCTAGTGGGCAATATGAACAACCTGTTTTGCCAAAGCATTGACAGCAGTGCTATTTCACATACAGCCAACAGGAGGCATGCTTGGTATGGAGGAAAATTAGGCTTGCCAGTTAATTCAACTGTAGTTATCATATAAAGGAATAAATGGAACAATATAATGGCAGCTATCATTTCTAAGCAGTTTCACACACGTTCTTTAGAGACCTACTTCCTTTCCACACACAGTAAAGGAAGGGATTACATTTTGTTGTTTGTTACATTCTTTGCAGCTAGAAAACAATTAAGGGACCAACAAAATGTTCAGCAGCGACCATTCATATATTTTTCATTTTTTATAAATGTGCTGTGCCCATTTGCCTAAGTGCACTTGCCTATAGTGTCATGTTATAGTTGCCAAAACCTAATGGATGGAAGTGCCTTATAACCGTGTTTATAACTGGAAATGTGCTGTAGAACGAATACATTTCAACACTGGGGACAGTACTGTGGTCTGGGAAGAAGCTCGTGTTATCTTGAACAATTTTGTTTCAGGATTTTTGCCAGTAAAATGCCCTCCCAAGTACTGTATATATTCTAATTGGAATATCTGTGTAATAAGCACTTGGTCACTAACTTTCTAATGTCAATGAATCATTTTGAAAATTACAGAAGAATTTGCCTCATTTTTCCAAATTGTTTGTTTTGGGAGGGGAGAACATTTTAAAGTATATATGCCTGAATTATTTATATTGTCATAAGCTAACAGTTCAAGAAATTGAATTTAAATACTGACTTGTACTCTTGGACTGCTTTGATATATTGATGTAAAGTTGCTGAGACAGCTTTAAACTTTATTAATGCTCTTGAACAGTTGGTTAATTGCAGAATTTGTAGGCTGAAATGTTATATAATAGCAATAACATATGAATAATTTAAGTGTTATACATTAAGGATACATCCGAGAATTCAGCAAACAGCATAGAACCTTGGATTATCAAAATTCTGTTTAGATATTAATTACTGTAGATGCATAATATCACAGGCTTGCTTTCTATATTTAAGTTTTTGCATGAGTGTCTGACATAACCTTCATGGAAACTACTTTAATTGGGAATTAAAGGAGAAATGTATTTTGCTACTTGCCACATTAGCCTCGGTGTTATAACGAGGTAACTGTACAGTTACTGGCACCTGAATTCATATTCCATGTTTTGGCCTTTCAAAACTGGTTGCCAAAGTTAGCTCATGAGTAGACGGTTTGTGTGGAATCTTGTCTGCAGTGATGCTGAGTAGTGGGAGAAAGGGTGGTGGGTGCCACTCTGATTTCATGGAGAAGGGATTTATAAACAAAATATTACATTTTCCAGGCTGCTTGTGACCAGGTTTGAAATCTTAAAATGCAGCGACCAGTGAGAATTGAAGGTCATCTGAATGTCTTGCAGGCATCTCCCCTTTAACATTTTGGATTGTGTGGCAAACCAATATAATACCCGTCCTCGTTAACCTGCGCAAAATACTTGCTTTCAATTTGTTGAAGCAACATGATTTTTCTGAAAGATCGTATTCATTTTGTTAGGTTTTTCTTGGATGAACAGTCCTTGTAACAACTCTTTTTTTTTTTAATGCTGCATTTTTGAAATTTGTAAAGACTGGTAAAAATTAATTTAATATGGAATGATGACTAAAGTCCATTTACCTTACAAAACAACAGCTCGGATCTTTGGTTCCACAAAAACCTTCATTTTGAAAAAGTATATGCATCTAAGTGTAAGTTCTGTTGACAAGCCTAATTCTATAACAATAGGTTAAAATAAGAACCCATAAGCTAACTTCTTGAAATGCATTGGGAATGTATAGAATAGCCATAACATTTTTGATTATTCAAATTGTAATTGATTTGAAGTAGGTCACCAAATATGAGCAGATGTGAGGAAGCGCTGTGAACTCAATTTCTTACTAAAACTATTTTTTATTAGCAACCACAGTGCTTTAAGAGAGAAGTCAAAATTGTCTTTTGTCAAGTATGCTAATGTAGTTTTCAATAATTGCCTTATCACTGAACCAACAGAGTTCCAGTTGGATAATGAGCTCTAGACTTGAAGCTTGCACTATTACTCTAGCTATTTTATGTATGGCAAGGTTAGATATGACACCAAACATTCCATATTGAAGTATAGTTATCATAACCTGCATTAAGCAGATGCTTTTGGCTGATTTATTCTAAGTTTTATATATATAATCAACTTTAAATAATTGCAGTAGTAACTTCAAAATTACATTTTAAATAGATTACTGTATTTTCTTGGCTTGGTATTTAAAGTCCATACCTTGTATTTAGCTGTCAGAACAGAATGCACAAGTTTAATTTTGTAATCTGTGCTTTTATGCCTGAAACTGGAAGATTGCAGTGTTTCATCTCTTGGTTTTCTACCCAGAGTGACACATTTTATGTGTTCTGTAATTTCTTATAGTCTGTAGTAATAATTTTCAACTTTCTTTCTGTGGAAAACACTTATTTGAAAAGTGGAGGTATCAGAAAAATTCCAACACATTGATTCTCAAAATATTTAAAATAGCTACTAAATGACATGTTTATAGATTTGTGATTGGTTGCATCTCTTGCAATCGAATATGAACTGTTCAGTGTAGTATGTATAATTTGTAGGTGTTTGTGAGGAACAAAGTGAGCTAAACCATCTTTCTACAGAGATTTATTGCACAAAGTTGTCATGTCTTGTATCTAGTCACACTCACTTTTTAATGCACACTAATCAACCAGATGCCATTGTCCATCCAAATGGAAGAAAGTACGCATAATTGTGACTTCAGCATTTTAGCTGACTGCTCCTGGTCACCTTCCTGTGTTACAAGCATGATTCAACCTGCTTATTATGATCATTGTACTGCTTTTTACCACTGAATTGTGCAAGCCAGAACACTTCCAGAACTGCTTTGTAATTCTTAAAAATCCCATTAAGAACATATTTTTGACTGCCAAATGTGGGGAATTCCTGCCTAATTAAAAATGTCATGCTGCATCTTCAGGGCTGCAAAAGTTTTCATGACTCCAACACACAAACACTATGCATCAGCATGCCTTTTAACTTTTTGAAAGCGATCAGGAGAAAAATGGTTTTGACCAGTGCTATCTTGCAAAAATGCACCTTCTGTGAGCTGATTGAAAGACTATATTATGTAGATATCCAGCATTTGAAGTGGATGGGAGGGAATTGGATTTAAAAAACAATTAACCATTTTAATATGTTACATGGCATAAAGCACATGCGTGACATATTATGCAAAGTATTTTAGGATGTAAACTTTGGTTCTATTTTAACTTGGGTAAAAGGTTTCCCTTGTACTAAATTTAAACACTAATCTGTTTGACATACTATATATTCCTAATGTTTAGAACTGTATTTTGACATGTGAAAAGTAAAATGATTATGATCTCAACTCTGAGGCACTTATTTTAAAAAAAAGTATATCCATAAAATTTGCATTAAAATATGGTATACAAGTTAATAAATGAAGCTGTATGTCACACAGATCCTTTTCTGCAGATTTGCCATGTAGCTTTGCTATGTGCTGCTTCTGTATTTAAGACAGTGATGCATATTTATTTGTGAACATCTTCGTACAGACTAGAGAAAATGTGTTGAATAGTCTCCGTACAATTTCCAACCAATTTCAGGTTGAATAATGCAACTGTTACAAGTAAAGTGCAAATATCTTGACTGCTATCAGAGATCTGGGTCATGAAATACTTGTACAGCTCTATTATGTATGTCATTGACGTGAGTTTGATTCCTAATGATAGATGTACAATAAGTAAACAAAAGGGATCATTGTCAACTTGTCTTTGACAAGTCTTCAGAATGTTATTACTGAGTAAAACATGCAGCTTTATTTGAAATTCATATGAAATGTGTGTTAAGTCCTTTTCAGTCACTACTAATCTCGACATTCTTTGACTGGATTGGTAGCTCTATTGGCTTGTCTATTTTTTTCATACGTGTTTTAATATAAAGGTAAACACACAGATTTAAAATCTAAATATTCTTTGAAGCAAATACTGGCTCGAACATGATTTTTAATGCAGCAAACATTCCTCCAGTGCTTTAGTTTTTCACATCAAATTTGTATAATTTCATCCACATATTCTGAGTTAGATATTTGTGGGAAGGGATATTAAATCGATAATGTATTTAAAAAAAAAAAAAAAAGACCTACCATTTAGCTTCGAGGTTTAGCATTCATTCTTTGGTGATAAGACTACACTTTCAAAAAAACTTAATTGATCGCTCCCTGTTAAGGCCACGCCAGTTTTTAAAATTCTGGTACCATTTTTTAAGCTGCAACTTTTACACAAATTAGAGTAAAAGATGTATGTTGGGATATATTAATTGAAATACTGTTTGGATTTTACATCCTATATAATTGGGGCTCTGACTAACAGATTTTTCTATTAAACATGTTACACTTTGAAGAGTGCAGCAATAGATTAAATAATAACATTCAAAATCACACAGCAATCTCCAGCCAAGTGGTTCTACAGGCAACCTTCTCCCAGCCTCAGTCAGCACCACTCTGGATTTGGATGTTTGGGAATGGGCTATCTGACTTCCCCCTTCCTCCTTTGTGATTTGTTTAACACCATTTTTGTTTTAATTCACTGTGGAAAAAGGCAGACAAAAAGTGGTACAGCAAATTGACAGCTTAACTTCCAGATAACTTTTGGTTTTGGAAATGATAGATTATTTGCAAAGCAGCTTAATGTGAATGTTTTACTACCAAAGTACTTACTTTTGTGTGCAGCTTCACCAGAAGACAATTGATTCCTATCGGTATACAGCAGAGATTGCCATTCTTATTACCAATGTGGCCTTTTTAAAAATGTGTTTAAGAAAACTTATGATCACCTGATAGTTGAGACTAAAAGAGAGATTGTTAAAAACTTCCTCAGATATTCTATTTTTCCTGTAACTGACAGCTTTACTCATTTGAATATATTTCAAAAAATTCCTGTTATAGACTTTACCTGTTTTGAGATTTTAATCTGTTGTGCATGAAATATTAAATGTAAAAGTATTTTCTCATTTAAGGGAAAATATATTGTTTTATTTAAAAAGAAAACCCTAGTGATAGGCAAAGCTGACAGTACTTTGTGGTCAGAATAATGTGTATTTTATTCTTGTAAAATTGTAACCTTACAATTGCTAATAAATGCCTATGCGAACTGATATGAACACTCTATTCAATCCATAATTTTAATTTGAACCAGCTGGAAGCTCTTGTACCTGTACAATCTGGAAAACCAGCAACTGTATGATGCGTATCTGCTGCTGAACCAGACTGTTTGCATCCTTAGCATCCTATTTGACCTTGAGCTGAGCTTCTGACCCCATATTCTCCATCACAAAGACCACCTACATTCCTTCTGTAACATCGCCTGTCTGCCCCTGCCTCAGCTTATCTGCTACTAAACCCTCATCCATACTTTTGCTACCTTCAGACTTGACTATTCCAATGCTCTCCTGGTCTTCCACCCTCCATAACCATAAGCTCTTGATAAAGGAAAATGTCCCAAGGCGCTTCTCAGGCATGTAATCGGACAAAAATTGACAGACCAAGGTGATTAGGACAGGTGGCCAAAAGCTCTCAAAGATTTGTTTTAAGGAGGGTCTTGAAGGAGGGAGAGGTGGAGAAGTTTGGGGAGGTAATGCCAGAGCACAAAATTTAGATGGATGAAGGCATGGCCCCTGATGGGATGGGGGCGGGGGCAGTAATGGTGGTGAAGGAAGTGTGGGATGCACAAGAGACCAGCGTTGGATGAACCCGGAGTTCTTGGAGGGTTGTTGGATTGGAGGAGGCCATGGAGGGATGGGAACATAATAGGAGCAGGCCATACGACCCCTCGAGCCTGTCCTGCCATTTAATATCATGGCTGATCTGATCACTGACTCAGCTCCACTTCCCTGTCCGTTTTCCATAACCCCTTATCGTTTAAGAAACTCTATTTCTGTCTTAAATTTATCTTATGTTTAATTTGTTTTAAATGGGCAGCCCCTTATTCTAAGATCGTGCCCTCTAGTTCTAGTCTCTCCCCCCCCCCACCCCCATCAGTGGAAACATCCTCTCTGCATCCACCTTGTCAAGCCCCCTCAATCTTGCGTATCGATAAGATCACACCTCATTCTTCTGAATTCCAATGAGTAGAGGCCCAATCTACTTGACCTTTCCTCATAAGTCAACCCTCTCATCCCCGGAATCAACCTAGTGAACCTTCTCTGAACTGCAAGTATATCCTTTCGTAAATATGGAGACCAAAACTGCACGCAGTATTCCAGGTGTGGCCTCACCAATACCTTTTTATATAGTTGTAACAAGACTTCCCTGCTTTTATATTCCATCCTCTTTGCAATAAAGGCCAAGATACCATGGGGCTTCCTGATCACTTGCTGTACCTGCATACTATCCTTTTGTGTTCCATGCATAAGTACCCCCCGATCCTGTTGTAAGGTGGCACTTTGCAATCTTTCTCCATTTAAATAATAACTTGCTTTGATTTTTTTCTGCCAAAGTGCATGACCTCTCACTTTCCAACATTATATTCCATCTGCCAAATTTTTGCCCACTCACTTAGCCTGTCTGTCTTTTTTGCAGATTTTTTGTGTCCTCACACATTGCTTTTCTTCCCATCTTTGTATCGTTAGCAACTTGGCTACGTTACACTCAGTCCCTTCTTCCAAGTCGTTAATATAGATTGTAAATAGTTGGGGTCCCACTAGTTACTGGTTGCCAACCAGCGAATGAACCATTTATCCCGACTCTGTTCTGTTAGTTAGCCAATCCTCTATCCATGCTAATCCCCAACCACATGAAATTTTATCTTGTGCAGTAACCTTTTATGTGGCACCTTGTCAAATACCTCCTGGAAGTCCAATTACACCATATCCACTAGTTCCCCTTTATCCACCCTGTTTGTTACATCCTCAAAGAACTCCAGCAAATTTGTCAAACATGACTTACCCTTCATAAATCCACGCTGACTGCCTGACCAAATTATGCTTTTCCAAATGCCCTGCTTACTGCTTTAATAATGGACTGCAACATTTTCTCAACCACAGATGTTAGGCTAACTGGTCTATAGTTTCCTGCTTTTTGTCTGAATCCTTTTTTTAAATAGTGAGAATTTTAAAATCAAGGTATTGGTGGACCAGAAGCCAGTGCATGTCAGTGAGCATAGGTGTGATGTGTAATCAACACTTGGTGTGTATTAGGATACAGGCAGCAGAGGCTTGTAGAGATGGGAGGCCAGGAAAGCACTGCAATAGTCGAGTCTGGAGGTAGTAAAATAACGAGAGGGGGTTTCATAGCAGGCTCCAGCAAGGGCAGAGACTGGTGATGTTCTGGAGGTGGAAGTAGGCAGTCGTTGTGATGGATATGGGGTCTGAAGTTCAGCTTGGTCAAATAGAACGGCAAGGTTGCAAACCGCCTGGTTCAGCATGCGAAAATGGCAAGAGAGGGGTGTGGAATCGATATATCAGATTCCGCTGCTTTTCTCCGATTTAGATTTTTGCAATATTTTCAGCATTTGATTGTTCTTGATTCCTTTTACAAAGAATTCAAAAACCAAGTCTCTCCAATTTATAATAGTGAACTGACAGCATACCATTGGTATTCTGTGTTATAGGCTAATAAAGATGGCATCCACAATGAGTTGTTAAGTAAGGTCTTGAGAGAAGTTTTTGAGCAAAAGGAAGGCTAGTGATCATACTGCCCTCTGTATGGCTCAGAGACATGGACCATGTACAGCAAACACCAAGTTGCTGGAGAAATATCACCAATGATATCTCCAACATCAGCGTCCTTGTCCAGCCTAACATCCCCAGCATTGAAGCACTGACCACACTCGATCAGCTCCGCTGGGCAGGCCATATAGTTCAAATGCCAGACACGAGACTCCCAAAGCAAGTGCTCTATTTGGAGTTCCTTCACGCCAAACGAGCCAAAGGTGGGCAGTGGAAACGCTACAAGGACACCCTCAAAGTCTCCCTGATAAAGTGCAAAATTCCCACTGACACCTGGGAGTCCTTGGCCCAAGACCACCCTAAGTGGAGGAAGTGCATCCGAGTGGGCGCTGAGCACCTCTAGTCTCAACACTGAGAGCATGCAGAAATCAAGCGCAGACAGCGGAAAGAGCGTGCAGCAAACCAGTCCCATCCACCCCTTCGCTCAACGACTGTCTGTCCCACCTGTGACAGAGTCTGTGGCTCTTGTATTGGACTGTACAGCCATCAAATAACTCACTTCAGGAGTGGAAGCAAATCTTCCTCGATTCTGAGGGACTGCTGATGATGATGACACAAAGGATGCTCCTCAATGATTGTTGACTGATGCTTTTACTGGTCATCATCTTCTGTTCCTATGCTTGCATCTGTGTGACTGATGACTTTCATGTCCACACCTATCGCCTTTAAATACCTTCATAAGAACATAAGAATTAGGAACAGGAGTAGGCCATCTAGCCCCTCGAGCCTGCTCCGCCATTCAATAAGATCATGGCGGATCTGGTCGTGGACTCAGCTCCACTTACCCGCCCTCTCCCTGTAACCCTTAATTCCCTTATTGGTTAAAAATCTATCTATCTTTGACTTGAAAACATTCAATGAGCTAGCCTCAACTGCTTCCTTGGGCAGAGAATTCCATAGATTCACAACCCTCTGGGAGAAAAAATTATTTCTCAACTCGGTTTTAAATTGGCTTCTCCGTATTTTGAGGCTGTGCCCCCTAGTTCTAGTCTCCCCTACCAGTGGAAACAACCTCTCTGCCTCTATCTTATCTATCCCTTTCATGATTTTAAATGTTTCTATAAGATCACCCCTCATCCTTCTGAACTCCGAGTAAAGACCCAATCTACTCAATCTATCATCATAAGGTAACCCCCTCATTTCTGGAATCAGCCTAGTGAATCGTCTCTTTACCCCTTCCAAAGCTAGTATATCCTTCCTTAAGTAAGGTGACCAAAACTGCATGCAGTACTCCAGGTGCGGCCTTACCAATACCTTATACAGTTGCAGCAGGACCTCGCTGCTTTTGTACTCCATCCCTCACGCAATGAAGGCCAACATTCCATTCGCCTTCCTGATTACCTGCTGCACCTGCAAACTAACCTTTTGGGATTGTTTCATGCACAAGGACCCCCAGGTCCCTCTGCACCACAGCATGTTGTAATTTCTCCCCATTCAAATAATATTCTCTTTTACTGTTTTTTTTTTCCCAAGGTGGATGACCTCACACTTTCCGACATTGTAATCCATCTGCCAAACCTTAGCCCATTCGCTTAACCTATCCAAATCTCCTTGCAGCCTCTCTGAGTCCTCTACACAACCTGCTTTCCCACTAATCTTAGTGTCATCTGCAAATTTTGTTGCACTACACTCTGTCCCCTCTTCTAGGTCATCTATGTATATTGTAAACAGTTGTGGTCCCAGCACTGATCCCTGTGGCACACCACTAACCACTGATTTCCAACCGGAAAAGGACCCATTTTTCCCGACTCTGCTTTCTGTTCGCCAGCCAATTCTCTATCCATGCTAATACATTTCCTCTGACTCCGCGTACCTTTATCTTCTGCAGTAACCTTCACTTCTCGTTATCAGTTTTTTTGTCTGATGCATGTATGCAGCTATCGAGACGTCATTAGTCCCCAGCGTGGCTGTCTGTACTCCATTCATTAAAAAAATTCAGTAGTGTATTTTTTTTCTACTGAATCCTGCTTTCAGCAAGTTGATCTATTTAATGGTAGCAACCAGTATTCAGTCATGGTGGAACTTATTGTTTAGTTTGGTGAGAAGTGTGACATGGGGTTAGTAACTCTAATCACACTGGAGGTACTATGATGTGAGTAACTGCTCTGACACAGGTTCTTATTGCAGGATTCGGGCAATTTTACAATACAATGGCTGCATTTTAGGCTGCTCCTCCCTCGTCCCTTTGAATGTTTATGAACAGAAACAACATGTAAGCCAGATACTTTGACATGAGTCTTTAAAGAACATTTGCCACTTTGGGAAGGTAGAGTGGACAGAATGTGTCAGAATTAACTGAACAATACAGTATACCTGATTTTCAATGCAAATTACAGCATTGTGTTTGTACTTTGAGGAAACTTTAAAGGAAGCATCTTTATTAAGGCTTAAGCATTAATGCCCCCAACCTCCAGCGTGAGAGAAAAAACAAATATAAATTGCATTAAAATTAGAATGGCTTATATTCTTTATCTCTTTTAACATTTGCCGTTTTTAAACCAATCAGCAAGCTTGAGCGCTTTCAAAAATGGCTGTGGCACTGCAAGCCACTACCTGTGTCGGGGGTGAAAGTGGGCTATCATTCAACTAGAAGTAAAGATGCGAGTCAAACATCATTGCCAAGAACTGAATAAAACAAATGAATGAGCTAATTATATATTTGTTAAAAAAAACCTATCGCGACAAACTTGGATCATTTTTACAAAACACACGAGTTTGCCTTGGAAACTCGGCCGGAAATTAAACTGGGCTGACTCCATGAGAAGATCTGACGTCAGAGGGTGCCTCTGACTGCCTCCTTTGACGCCAAATTTTAGATATTTGTTTTATTGCTCAACGTTAACTTTCGCTGATATTGTTCGTAAATGAGCTGGAGCTTTTTTTTCCCCCCTTTTAAAAAAAAAACCCAAAAAGCTATCCGGTTACCGCGAATGCAACGCTGACGCGAAGCGTCCGCCAGCAACTACTTTCCCCTCAACTTTCCTCAGCCTGCTCCGCGTCACCCTAACATCGGCGCTGGCGAGTAAAGCGTGACTGACGGGTCGCGCAGCCAATCGGCGGCCCCGTCGCCGCTAGCAACGTTCTAAATAGAACGCTGGCGGTGGGAGCCCGCCAATCGGCGCGGAGGGAGGGGCTTCGCAACCAGCAAGTTTGGCGGAGGTGGGCGCGAAAGTGCGCAGGCGCAAAGGAGTTGCCCTGGTGCTGGATTGGAAATAGGCTTAGAGGGGAAAAAAAAAATCCCAGTACAGAGAGAGAGAGGAAAAATGAGGGAAGAGCCTGCTGCAACCCCGACCTAGGAAAAGGTACCGAGTCTTCCTCACACCTAAGCAGCGGCTCAGCAAGAGCGAGCGGTAACATAGAGAGAGAAAGAGGCTGCTTTGAGTGCGGATCCCTCTGTGAGTGTGTGTGTGTGTAATTTTTTTTCTACTTAGGGTTAGGCTTGGTTGTGTATGGCTGGGCCTACATGGACTCCACCGCTTCAAAAATGAACTGAAGCCTGTTCCTCCTACTCTCAGCGTTGTTCCCTGTGCCTCAAAAGGTGTGACGAGAAACCCTGACGTGTCTGACAGACGCCACACTCTGATGCTCTGCAAGAAGAGACTTTTTGGGGAGTCTTTTTTTAGAAAAAACTAAATTTTAGTTGATTTTCGAAAGTTGCTTTGAAGTCCAGGGCAAACAGTCGCACGGTATATATATTTTAGTAGGTGTGGGAGCATTTGCACATCGGGTTGCACCAGGTTGGAGTACTGTATTTCGGGTGGTGGCTTTCTGTTTATTGGGTCAGGTTGTGAGGGGATGTAACATTACCACGAAACCACCAGATGAATGAATTAACTGCTCGATCCAACTAAAGGGACGAGATTAGTGCTTGGGAAATACAAGTCTGCTCTCATCGCACCTCTTCAATATTTAGTGTGTTTGGTAAGACGTTGGCTTAATTCAGTGGTTCTCATTGAAGCGAGTGGGCATTGTGGATGTAACGGCACGTATACAAGGGATTGAATTGGGTCATTGTGGACCAGTGGATGGTATACTCAATATTTAGGACTTCTCGTATTTAAACGTTTGTTTTCGTTTCTAGTTTCTCTCCCACCCACCGTTCTTTCCAATCAAAAACAAAATAATCGCTTCTTAGTACGTGATAGTGACATACATAACCGATGCTGCTGAAGCCTTGCAGTAGCTAATATCATGTTTGACCAGATCAAAGTTTGAGGAATTAAGTGCATTTTAGGTTCAAAGTTACTGGTATTTAACGCAGTGTTAGAAGCAAATGTGGATAAATCAAATTGATTTTTAATTTACCTGGACTCTTATTCTGCAATAGGTAAACAGTTTAAAGGGGGTTATTAATCCATACGTATATCGGCAGGTACTGTTTTTTTTCTAAGTTATCTATTCTATGACATTTTACTATCCAGCAAAAAATATGTTTGGTCGAGGATGGTCTTTGGAATGCTGCCTACCTACATGAGAACCACTGTTGTCATTGTTCAAGGACTAAATACCTAATCACCTTCCAGAATTTCTCTCCAGAATCTTTTTTTTCCAGAATTTTAAAGAATTGTATACAAGACAGCAATTATCAGAGCAGACATGTGTTTGGGCAGTCTTTTGGATACTATCCAGATATGTTCAGTGATGTGTGATAGTACATTTTGGCCATAACCAACAAATAAATTATGTAATAGTTGCACTCCCTGATTTATTTAAATGCACTCAAAAACGGCATTTTTTTAAAAGTTAATGCATATTTTAGAACACTAATTGAATTCTGGTTGTAGCCTAGTGCTGTTGCTAGAAATTTTATGTATAATCCTAGAAAGATAGAAGGTGTAGCTGTTTTTAATACTAGGGCAGATACGTGATACAAATGTATCTGAAAATGTATGTAAATGAGAGAGGGAGGCGGTGCATGGAAGGAGGATGAATATTACCAAATATAACTCAATAGGAAGCATGTTTCAGAGTTGCCTCTGCTGCAATGAAAAAGAACTGAAATGTTGCACTTTAATTTTCAAAAATCGGTTTGCAGTGAATATCTGAATTCTAGTTGAAACACTGCTTAAATGTGATATTTCTTTAACCAGCATATGAAGCTGGTGCCTTGTGGAATCATGAGCACCATTTTATCTTCCATTATGTCCAATTGAGGATGGACATTTCAGTTGAACATCTATATAGAAAGGATCTAAGCCATGTATATGTCTACTATAATATTTATGCTGTTGAATTTTTTTTTGTGCTGCTGTATGACCCTGGCATATTTAATGAATATTATATTCACAATGTATCCAAGATACAAAATCCACATCTTTGATTTGGCTCCAGGAACTGGTTGTGGGAACCTGAATAACCTCATATTTCCAGAATTTTGAAGCTCATAGAAGTTTTGGTGTATTTATAAAAGCTCCACCTCTTTAAGGCCTTACTATTTTGTGCACTTATCTCAAGTGAGTGGCCTTTTCTTGATCTTCGCCTGTGTAGTTCTTAACCAGGCTGCTTGGAGGTTCAGAAGTGTTTTTTTTCAACCGCCCCCACCCGACCTGCATTTTGCTGCACATTTCATCATTGGGCCATCTGTTCCAAGATGTAGTCTTAACTCTGCCATGTTTGGATTCTAATGCAAAATTATGCTGCGGCATGACTTCAGTTTAAAGCAGCTTGAAATTTCTGACCATTGATATGGCATATGGCTTCCCCCACTGATAGAGAACCCACTTTAGTTTTTAAGAACATGATTTTTTTTAATTTAGCTTGTAGATGGGCTTGTCAGTAGTCGAATCTATCCTAGTCTGGTGCCTACATTTGATAGGCTTTAGAATTAATTAGAGCAAATAATTTTGAAGCAGTAAGGCATTTTCAAATTTTTGACTCAAAATAATTTGCTCCTGTAGCTCTCCTTTTGGAGAGCAAAGGTTTGAGTGCTCACTCAAAATGGATTTTGTATTTATACAATAATGCCTACTAATTTATATTGTGGGTTTAAAAAAAAAACTACCCTGCTCTCAAGTTATGCCAATTGCTTCCAACAATGCAACTTTAGGAACCAAGGATCCTGCCAAAGTGATGTACATTCAGGAGGATAGCTAACCTAATATGGAGCACCTTGTGTTTTAGCAGAAAGTACTTGATGCGGGTGTAGACCAGGAAAGCATTCTAATGAGTTCTTTCCTGATGGTACCATTTGATAGTCTTGTAGCTAGAACATCACTAATCCTAAAAGGAAATAGGGAGACTAGGCCATAATATATTGGCGTGTTTTGTGTGTGCAAGAACTATAATGTGAAGGTGTCTTGGTCTTTTGAAGATGCATCTGTAGAAAGAGAATTTAACGCCATCCTTAACTGAATCATTTTACTTGGCAAAAGAAACAACATTGCAGAGAAATTGACTCTTTGAAATATGAAACTAACTTGATAATGCAACTTGGGCAGAATTTAGTTATGGGGAGCGATGGTGGGATGGTGAAGGAAGAGCAGTCGGATATTTACAATAGTTCAGCAGGTGCAAACCTTGTAATGTTGTGGATCTCAGGCATATTTCTGCAATGTCAAAAATTGTTACATCTACAAAATTCTTGCCTAGGCATTTTAATTTTACTGCCTCAAGTTTGGGCACAAAAATTCTTGATGGCACCTGAAAAATTGCATTGTGACGATCTGACTATTGATCAGATCCGCTGCACTAACAGTTTATATTGTGCAATCAAGTATCCTAATGTTCAAATTTCTGCATGGAATCAAAGGTTACAAACCCGTGACTGGTGACGGAGTTGCATCCAGTAAAAGCAGTATAATGGGCTGTGATTCACATTCTGTCTACCAGGAGAAAGCTCTGCAAATGCCTGGTAGACAGAATGTGTAGAACTGTGCTCACCGGACAGCTGTTTCTTTCTTTAATGTGAAAAAGTGGACCCTGCTATCTGCATTCTTGTAACATTAAAACGATTTACATAGAAACATAGAAAATAGGTGCAAGAGTAGGCCATTCGACCCTTCGAGCCTGCACCACCATTCAATATGATCATGGCTGATCATGCAACTTCAGTACCCCATTCCTGCATTCTCTCCATACCCCTTGATCCTTTTAGCCGTAAGGGCCACATCTAACTCCCTTTTGAATATATCAAACAAACTGGTCACAACAACTTTCTGTAGTAGACAATTCCACAGGTTCACAATTCTGAGTGAAGAAGTTTCTCCTCATCACAGTACTAAATGGCTTATTCCTTATTCTTAGACTGTGACCCCTGGTTCTGGACATAATTTAGTATTATGTTTGCAAAGTGCCCAGGAGATGCACACATTAAGCATAGCTCTACCACAAATTGGAGTTGTACCCTATCTGGTGTGAAGCCCAAGAGGTGTGAGTGAACCTTCTGGCATTGTTCCTGCTTTGTTTGTCCTTCGTGCACTCGAGAAATAGGGATCTAACTCCTGAGGTTTGCAGCCACTTTCATGTCAGTGTGCATTTAAAACTGCTTTTCATTGATGTGAAAATAGCAATCTAACTGATACAGTTTTGGTCTCCTTATTTAAGGAGGGATACACTTGCATTGGAGGCAGTTCAGAGAAGGTTCACTAGGTTGATTCCTGAGATGAAGGGGTTGATTTATGAAGAAAGGTTGAGCAGGTTGGGCCTATTCTCATTGGAGTTTAGAAAAATGAGAGGTGATTTTATTGAAACGTATAAGATACTGAGGGGACTCGACAAGGTAGATGCAGAGAAGATGTTTCCACTCGGGGAATCTAGAACTAGGGGGCATAGTTTCAGAATAAGGGGTCGCCCATTTTGAACTGAGATGGGGAGGAGTTTCTTCTCAGAGGGTCGTAAATCTGTGGAATTCTCTACCCCAGAGAGCTGTGGAGGCTGGGTCATTGAGTATATTTAAGGTGGAGATAGACAGATTTTTGAACAATAAGGGAATGAAGGGTTGTGGGGAGCGGGCAGGGAAGTGGAGCTGAGCCCATGATCAGATCAGCCGTGATCTTATTGAATGGCGGAGCAGACTCGAGGGGCCAAATGGCCTACTCCTGCTCCTATTTCTAGCCAGACAGTAGTAGGACGCCAGAAATGTTCTTGTGATCCTGGGCTAAGGAGGGAAAAGTCACCCAGGGATTCTGCTTCTGGTTGTTGAATGACTCCTCCTGGAATGTGCTTGTGCCTGAACATCAAATGAGGGCAGGATGTGATCATTGAAGTTTACAGCACAGAAGGTGGTTATCTCGGCCCATCGTGTCCGTGCCGGCCAACAAGAGGCTATCCAGCCTAATCCCACTTTCCAGCTCTATGTCTGTAACCCTGCAGGTTACGGCAATTCAAGTGCACATTCAAGTACTTTTTAAATGTGGTGAGGGTTTCTGCCTCTACCACCCTTTCAAGCAGTGAGTTCCAGACCCCCACAGCCCTCTGTGTGAAGAAATTTCCCCTCAAATCCCCTTTAAACCTTTTACCAATTACTTCAAAATTATGCCCCCTGGTTGTTGACCCCTCTGCTAAGGGAAATGGGCCCTTTCTATCCACTATATCTAGGCCCCTCATAATTTTATACACCTCAATGAGGTTTCCCCTCGGTCTCCTCTTTTCCAAGGAAATCAAATCCAGCCTATCTACTCTGTCCTCCATAGCTAAGATTCTCCAGTCCTGGCAACATCCTCATAAATCTCCTCTGCACCCCCTCCAGTGCAATCACATTCCTCCTGTAATGTGGTGACCAGAATTGCACGCAGTACTCCAGCTGTGGCCTAACCAGTGTTTTATACAGTTCAAGCATAACCCCCCTGCTCTTGTATTCTATGCCTCAGCTAATATAGGCAAGTATTCCGTATGCCTTCTTAATCACCTTATCTACCTGGCCTGCTACTTTTATCATCATCATCATCATCATCATCATCATCATAGGCAGTCCCTCGGAATCGAGGAAGACTTGCTTCCACTCTAAAAATGAGTTCTTAGGTGACTGAACAATCCAATACGAGAACCACAGTCCCTGTTACATGTGGGACTGATAGTCCTTGAGGGAAAGAATGGGTGAGACTGGTCTGCCGCACGCTCTTTCTGCTGCCTGCGCTTGATTTCTGCATACTCTCGGCGATGAGACTCGAGGTGCTCAGCGCCCTCCTGGATGCACTTCCTCCACTTGGGGCGGTCTTTGCCCAAGGACTCCCAGGTGTCGGTAGGGAGGGCTACTTTCAGGGATCTGTGGACATGCACTCTAAGGTCCCTTTGTTCCTCTACACTTCTCAGTGTCCTACCATGTAATGTGTATTCCTTTTTCTTGTTAGCCCTCCCCAAATGCATTACCTCACACTTCTCTGGATGTTCACCATGGTTGACTGACTTGTCCAAGTTCATTTGGTGCTGGGGAGAAGCTTGCACCAATAGATTCATATATTGAGGTAGAAAATGGGAGAAAGCTGGAGTGTTGTACAACACCAAGCATGCACATGTTCAGGAATTCTAGTGTTCTGAAAATGCAAAATGGGAAATATAATTTTGAAATTTTAATGGCAAGTATTTTATACTTACAGGAAATTTGGACATGAGCTATTAATTTTCAATTTGCCTTCTGTGCAGCTGAAAATATTGGAAGAATAAAATGCTTTGTGTTTCCTTATAATCAGCTCTTTACACATGTAGGAGTGTACCACAAGCTTCTGCAGAAAAAAGATTTCCTGAACAAAACAATTTTTTACTGTACTGGTCCTGTTCAGAGTACCGAAATACCCTGTGACTTTTTTTCCTCGAGCGTCACAATTTACTGTCTACGCAAAGTCTGCTGTGGGCCATACCAGTCATTTTCCATTACAGGGCTTCCAACAAACAAAAAAAGATAACAGGACCTATTGTACACCCAAGTAAATGCATAGTGTTAGTTTTTTTTTCCGGTCTGCTTAATTTGGGACCTTTACTTAACTTTCATTTGAGATGCAATTACCATTCCTCTTAATGTGCATTCGTCCTTCGAACAATACCCTGTTTTACGCCAATCTGTGAAATGTAAATCTGTCGTGATACGAGTCTTGAGCTTGTTATTCACCAGAATTGTGAAGCATTAGCAGAGCAATTCAATAACTAGAGAAAAGTGAGAATGCATTTGTCATATAGATGAAATCCTCCATCAGTCCTGATTCCTGAATGTTTGTTTTATAAATTCAATTTTCCATAAATGTTTTAACTCACTGTTTTTAAAAAAAAAAGTGATTTAATTGCCCTCCTTTAGATCATTCCAGTAGATGCTTGGGGCTGTTGTAATTGTTTGAGAGAATAAACTACTTGTATCTATGGTTCAGTAATTTCTCATGCAGCTAAACATTACTCTGGCATTTCTTTTACATCTGAAAAACTGTAATCCTCAACTCTGAGGAAGAGAGAGGTTGTGGCATTCTGGTAGAAACATATGTGCCCTTGATTCTGGAATCCTTCGCTCTATGGTTGATCATTGAGTGATAAGTGTGAATTATTAGTCAAGACCCCATTGCACCCTAATGCTATATCTTAAATTCCCAGCATTTGTCAATATTAAACACAAACATTTTCACAGTTATGATTTGGTTTAAAAGAAAGAGGCAAATAATGAAGTTGGAAGAGTAGAAAAACATGGCAATTATCTGTTACTGTTTATCCTACACACAGAGAATGCATTTGTCAAAGTAGAGGTCAAATCCTCCATCAGCCCTGATTCCTGAATGTTTTATAAATTCAGTTTTCCATGAATGTTTCAACTCGCTGTTAAAAGAAAAGATTTCTTTTTAATACTCTAATTTAGAGAAGTGAACTGGAACAAATTTTGATTTTAAATCTGAAGGCTGTTTTTCACTGCAGTTTATAGAATCCGAGGACTAGAATTTCCTAACAACCCACCAGCACCTGATTGCTGCCCAAAAGACTGCTAAGATTCCCAAGATTATCACCGGCGAAACCCGCCCCCCCCCCCCAAAATGTTTAAAAAATCCGTCCAGCGGAAAAAAAAGGCCCTTGCACCCTGATTCTTGGCAAAAAAGTGTAATTTAGGGTCGATCGGGCGGTCCTTAAAGAAAATGGGCAATAAATTTTAAAAATCACTAAAAATTTACCCTGAGGCTGCAGGTTGGGCCTAGGAGGAGAAAAATACTAAAACTATTTTTTCAAAAAACAGAACATAAAAAAAAATCATTAAAACATTCTCCATACCTTTTAACCTAAATCACCACATCATAATTTTAAAATAATGAGTAAAAAAAAAACAATTACTAACCATTTTCTTGCAGAGCTGCTCGCCTACCACCCAGCTCCACTGATTCTCGTGGGTGTTTTTTATATTTACCTACGGATCGCCGCTAAGCCAAATACCATCCAGGGCGATCTGAGGACGGTACACGCCGGCGGTCCGTTCCCCATCGGTACCTCGAAACCGCCGGCGTAACTCGGGTGTGGAATTTCTCGCTCACCTGGCTTTCGCCCACAATGGCCAATACCGCCCAGAAACCGGGCGGTAAGCCAATGGAAATTCTAGCCCTCAGAAACTTACAACACAGAAGGAGGCCATTCAGTCCATCGTACTGACTCTTAGAGCAGTTGTGCTTAGACCCACGGTCCCCGCTTTTAGTCCGTAACCCTGTAAGTTCCTTCTCCTCCTCAAGTACCTGCCCAACGCCCTTTTAAAATTATTTATGGAGTCGGCTTCCACCATCCTTTCAGATAGTGTTCCAGATCCCAACAACTCTTGAGTGAAACAATTCTCCTCATCTTCCCTCGAGCTTTTGCCAATGATCTTGAATCTATGACCTCTAGTTATTGACCCACTCGCCACAAGGAATAGTTTTTCTCTATCTACTCTATGAAAATCTCTCATCATCTTGCAATCTCTATTACGTCACTTCGTAACCTTCTCTGTTCCAATGAGAATAGTTCTAATTTTTCCAACCTCTCATAACTGAAGTCCCTCATCCCTGGTAAACCTCCTTTGTACCCTTTCTAAGGCCTTTACACCTTTCCTGAAGTGTGGTGCCCACAATACTTCAGCTGAGGTCGAACCAGTAATTTATAAAGCTCTAGCATGATCTCTTTGCTTTTATATTCTGTTCCGCTATTTATAAACCCAAGTAACCCATATGCTTTTTAACCACCTTTATTAACTTGCTGTTCCACCTTTAAGAATATGTGTACATGGGCACCAAGGGGTCTCTGCTCATCTGCACTTCTCAAATTGTACCATTTATAGTATATTGCCTTTCCATATTAGACCTCCCAAAGTGCATCACTTCTCAGCATTGAACTTCATCTGGCATGCTTCTGACCATTTCACCATTCTGTCTGTCATCCTGATGTCTGTAACTATCCTCCTCACAATCTTACTATCTTGTCGAGTTTTGTTTCAACTGCAAACTTTGTAATGCTGCTCCCTACACATGAGTCAAGGTTGTTGATTAAAATTGCAAAGTGTAATGGACCCAAAACTGACCCTTGGGGAACACCACTGCAAATGACCTCCCAGTTTGAAAAATCATCCATCCACGACCACCCTTCACTTCCTGACATTGAGCAAATTTTGTATCGGAGATCACTATTTTCCCCTTAATTCCATGGGATTCTATCTTCTTGATAAACCTTCTGTGTGGCACTTTCTCAAATGCCTTCTCAAAGTCCATATATACATCGACTGCATTACCTTGATCAACCTTCTCTGTTACCTCATCAAAGAATTCAATCAGGTTAGTCAGACACGATTTGCCTTTAACAAATCCATGCTAACTCTCCTTGATTAACCCATGCCTTTCCAAATGAGAGTTTATTTTATCCGTGATAATGGTTTCCAATAACTTCCCCACCACCGATGTTAGGCTGGCTGGCCTCAAGTTTCCTGATTTATTCCTCTCCCCCGTTCTTGAATAATGGTGTAACATTAGAAACCCTTCAATCTTCCTGCACCACACCTGTACAATGTTCCTATTCAGCTGCGTGGCTGTCTGGAGGTCCCATGCAGGCCGTTTGCTGGCTCTACAATGGAAAAACTGTGCATGTGTGGAAATTTGAATGGGCCATGCACCTAAAGAGAACATGACTCCTGTATCTTGAGGATTGAAACTTTGTAACCAATGCCTCTGCTATTTCTACTTTTGCTTCTTTCCACAACCAAGGATGCATTTCATCCGGACTGGTTTAGATAGACTGTGTGACGTAATTTAATACATTACAGTAAAATGAAATTAAGCCATTTCAACAGAAATAACCATTGATTGTTCCAGTGCCAAAACCATTCTGAACTGAAAACAAGGCTAGTAAAACCAGGCATTCTTCTTGAGCTACTGTTACTGCAAGCGAGAATGAATATTTGAGCAAGTTTACATGTTATAAAAGAATCCACACACCATTTGATTTTAAATTGCATTTTCATGCAATTCAGGTTGCCAATTAAATCACAATTTTATAAATGCTGCACTGTTATTTCAAGAGTTTGCATTATAAAATAAAGCTGTGTTAAATGGGGTTCTGCCGATGTGTCTACAGAAGATGTTCATTTGTAACTGGAATAGCTTGCCTCGTGAGTATTTTATGTTTTATTTGTGCTAAGAGGTAAGGAAGTTTCATTTTTAGATTTTTCTTCAGGAATATTATGAATGTACAGAGCACTTTGGCTATCACTGAAGCTTTCCCTTCTCCAGAGGTATTCTTTCAGCTGCTCTGCTAAAATTCTGTAAGTGAGCCTTTCGGCTGAACAATGTGGGCTAATACACCGTTGACAATACCATGACTTTGTTACAGAGTGAAAGAATATTTATAGCTCTGTGGCTGAATATTCAATTTTTTTCCAATGCTGATTCAAATTCAGAATTGAATTTTTGAGTATAGGAATAATGCTTTCAATAATGTATTTACAACATCTAATTTACTTGGAAATTTAGAACTCTATTTTAATCGAAATGTTAACCTGTTTGGAGTAGGAATATTAAGCCTTGTGTGTCGATGTGAAGTGATGGATGGGTAGAAAGTCAAATTAAAATTATTTTTTCTTTCCAAAGTGAAAGGTTGTTAGACTTTGATTTCTGTTGGCTAAACAACAAAGAAAGAATAGTTCCTTTCTGGACACTGAAACGGCAATTGTAAAAGACTTTTGATTTGCGAGCCTTGTATTGTAGAAAAAAATGATTTAGCCTTATAGGTTACCCTACTTGTATAATGTAATTTGTCACTGGCTGTCATTAATATGTGAATTGAAAAGATCTGCACATACACTTCCTTTATTTTCTTCATTACTACTGCCAGGACTTGTGGTTAAAACTAAGCTTCAATTTTGTTACAGAAATGCAAAAGTTGCAATATAAAGTATAACCACATTTATTTCTGTTTGATTCCCTCCTTTGCTAAAGCAGCTGATTTTATTTTAAAATCTTTCTCCCTCCTCTCCCCTGCCCCTCCCCCTGCCACTATTCAGTTTCTTTGGTCCCATTATACTATTCTCTTCCCCATATCCTGCCCTTCACATATGGAGAGGGGCAGAAGAGTGCAAATAATCTGTGGCTCAACTGAGGTTGAAAAGTTGTATGGACAATTGTGTCCACAAATTATTCCCTCTTTTCTAAATGGAATTTTCCGAGTGCATCTGAACTGCAGCATCTTTTGGCACAATGGCAGTATGTAGTGAACAGGATCAATTGTCATTTGACAAACTTGTGCAAACGTAGAAGGTCAAAGAAGTTCATTTCAAAATTATACATTGTGTATGTACTATAATGTGCTCATTTTCTTTGCAAAGGTGATCAGTTGCACACACTAACTTTTAGTCTGGAGACTGTGTTTTGGTTAGCACACACTTTCACCTTTGATAGCTGAGCCAAAATACAGCTTGGGCTAATGGGATGACCGTCTCTTTGTTGGCAGTACAGATCATCAAGGGCAGTTTCAATATAGTTTCAGCACAAAGCTCTCCCCTAATGGGCACTAAACTGTTGTGGCATATTTTTTACTCTGAGATTCTATGACTGGTTTAGGAAATGGAAGAATACTGCAGATCTGTCAACATCTGAAGAGAAATGGCAGATAGATACTCTGCATCAGTCCTCCTGAAGGTTCTACACCTAAAACGTGAATCTGTCTTTTCTCTTTTCAGATACTGACAGGTCTTGTGTCTCTCCAGCATTTGTATATTTTGAAAATGTTATGAAGAAATGGAAGTGTTTCACAGTTGTGGTAGGGATGCTGTTCTGAGCTGGGACTAAATAGGGAGACCTCTAATGTGTATCTGACGTGTTCTGTACGTGGCTTGGGAGTGTTTAGTACTGAAGTGCCAAGTTACTGAAGTGGTAAAGTTTCATTTTCCAGTGCAGAAATCACTCATCTTGATGAGTGGAAATTAAAATTCAGTATTATCCTTTGGTGTTTGTAATAATTGCCAGCAAAAAATAATTTGTGTTTTGTCACGCACTTTTGAAACCTTTCATTTTTGACTTAGTTTATAAACACTCGGCTGCGACTGAAACCTGCAGCTTTGCCCACATTGTCAGTCCAGTGCTATCTGGCCAATAACTTGCCCAACACAAAGGCCCCAAGTTTCCACATGATTTGCTCCTGATTTTTAGGAGCAACTGGTGGAGAACGGAGTATCTTATAAATCGCAATTCTCCACATTTAAGCTTTCTGCAGTTCTCGTCATGTAGAACAGTTTCACTTTTGAACAGAATTTTTTTTTCTAAAGGGGGCGTGTCCGGCCACTGACGCCTGATTTGAAAGTTTCCACAGTGAAAACGTACTCCAAACTAACTTAGAATGGAGCAAGTGAAGATTTTTGTAGGCCTGAAAAAACCTTGTCTACACATTAAAAAATCAGGCGCAGGTTACAAATTAGGCGTCCGGAACGAGGTGGGGGTGGGGGGGGCGGGGGGGGGAGGGAAGTCATTAAATTCTACAATAAATCCTTAGTTATACTTATACAAATATTATACAAATAATTCCAACCTGAATAAAAATTTATAAGCAAAGAAAAGATTAAATAAACCATGTTCCTACCTGTGTGAAAGTGCTTCAGACAGGGAGAAGGCTGCAGGAAGCCTCAAGTTGAGGCAGCCATTCCCGACGGCGGGGGGGCGGAGGCAGTGAGGGCCCGACCGACGGCAGCAGCCGTTCCCGACGGCAGGCGGGGGGGGAGGCAGTGAGGGCCCGACCGACGGCAGCAGCCGTTCCCGACGGCAGGCGGGGGGGGAGGCAGTGAGGGCCCGACCGACGGCAGCAGCCGTTCCCGACGGTGGGGGGGTGAGGCAGTGAGGGCCCGACCGACGGCAGCAGCCGTTCCTGACGGCAGGGGAGGGGAGGCAGTGAGGGCCCGACTGACGGCAGCAGCCATTCCCAACGGCAGCGGGGGGGGAGGCAGTGAGGGCTCGACCGACGGCAGCGGGGGGGAGGCAGGGAGAAGGCTGCAGGAAGCCTCAGAAGTTAAGGCAGCCATTCCCGACGGCAGGGGGGGGGTAGGCCCCCCTGCCGTCGGTCAGGCCCGTCGGGAAACGGCTGCCTCAACTTCTGAGGCTTCCTGCAGCCTTCTCACTACTGCAAGAAGCCTCAGTGCTGATCATGGAAGGGCAATGTGGTTTTATTAAAAAATGTTAAAAATTGAACAGCTACAAAGAACTACAAAAATGGCCGAGTGCCAATGTTTCCTTCACACTGCACGAACGCTCCAACGCGCACGCGCAGGGTTGCCGGCACGAAAAAAACTAATTTAAATGGTACCCGCCCCCTCCTACTTACAAAATCGGCGCGAGTGGTAGGCTCCGCCCCCTGGGCGCCACGCCAAGCTGATATCGAGCTGCAAAGCGCTCGAGAATAGCGCGTTTTTTTTCAGGTGCCGTTTTCGGCGTGAAAAACGGGCGCCCAGCGAGGAGAGGCACCTGTTTTGCCGCGTGTGGAAACTTGGGGCCAAAGTCTGTCAAACAGCTTGGAAACTTTCTGCTGGTACTGAATTATTTATAAATGTAGAAAAGGTTTATCTTGGACTTTTTTAATGCTTTCTTTAGAAATGGGACAGTCTTTAAAGTGGATAAAGGAGATTGCTATAGATTTCTGTCAAGCAATTTGCAGGACGGGACAGCATTAAAATTGATAAATTACACTGCACTGTAATGAAGATGGAAACAATGGCTTGTGTCTTTCCTGTAAAGTTGTTAAGACTTTGGGATTATGAACTAGAATTAAAATTTGCCACTATAATATCTTCCATGCAGAACCTCACAAAGAAAAAAAGACTTGTATTTATATATATTCAGGCTTGGGCTGATTAGTGGCAAGTAACATTCGTGCCAGGCAATGACTATATCCAACAATAGAATCTAACCACCACCCCATGACATTCAACGGCACTGCCATCACAGAAACCCCACCATCAACATCCAGAAACTTAACTGGACCAACCACATAAATATTGTGGCAACAAGAGCAGGTTTGAGGCTGGATATTCTGCAGCGAGTGTCTCTCCTCTTGACTCCCCAAAGCCTTTTCACCATCTGTAAGGCATAAGTCAGGAATGTGATGGAATACTCTCCACTTGTCTGGATGAGTGCAGCTCCAACAACACTCGAGAAGCTCGACACCATCCAGGACAAAGCAGCTCGCTTGATCGGTACCCCATCCACCACCTTAAACATTCACTCCTTCCACCACCGGCGTACCGTGGCTGCAGTGTGCATCATCTACAAGATGCACTGCAGCAATTTGCCAAGGGGTCTTTGACAGCATCTCCCAAACCCGTGACCTTCCACCTAGAAGGACGTGAGCAGCAAGCGCATGGGAACACAATCTCTTGCAAGTTCCCCTCCAAGTTACACACTAACCTGACTTGGAAATATAATGCCGTTCCTTAATCATCACTGAGTCAAAATCCCAGAACTCCCAAACAGCACTGTGGGAATACCTTCACCACACGGACTGCAGTAGTTCAAGAAGGTGGCTCACCACCACCACCACCACCTCAAGGGTAATAAATGCTGACCTTGCCAGCAACGCCCACATCCCAGGAATGGATATATATATTTTTTTTTTTAAAGCGCCTTTCACAACCTCAGGATGTCCCAAAGTGCTTCACAGCCATGAAGTACTTTTGAAGTGTAGTCACTGTTGTAATGTAGAAAATGTGGCAACCAATTTGCACACAGCAATATCCCAGAAACAATAATGTGATAATGACCAGATCATTGTTTTAATGATGGTGGCTGGGGATAAATATTGGCCAGGACACTGGGAATGTTCCCCTGCTCTTCTTCAAAATAGCATTATGCGATCTTTTACATCCACCTGATGAGTCAAGGCCCTGTCTGTCCTAACGTCTCATCCAAAAGATGGCCCCTCCGACAGTATGGCACTCCCTCAGTACTACACTGAAGTGTCAGCCTAGATTATTGTGCTCAAGTCTCTGGACTGGGACTTGCATCCACAACCTTCCGAGGTGAGGTGCTACCCACTGATCCCCGGCTGACACTGAGCCGCAGATGACATAATTACACTCAGTGGCTCCCGTGGTGCTTTACCATATAAATTCACTGATGTGTTGCTGAGCCATACAGATCAGGAAGATACAGGTTCAGCTCCTGATCACTGTTAAGTTAGTTGCTCTCAGCTAGGGCAGTAGTAGGCCTGCAAAAGCTGACTTCAGCGACTCTGTGGTAAGTAGGTGTAATGTATTTGCTTCATAGGTTCTTTGCTTAATAACAATGTGTTGCTATGAATTCTTAAGAACTAGTTTGTTAAACCTTTGCTAATAAACCATCACACTACACATTAGCAGTTCATCATAGAAACATAGAAAATAGGTGCAGGAGTAGGCCATTCGGCCCTTCAAGCCTGCACCGCCATTCAATGAGTTCATGGCTGAACAACCAGGCTCACAACCACATGCCTCATTGTGGATCCCCGAAACTCAACTAGCTGGGGTTTTATTGAGTCTTGTGAACATCACGTGACTGGCTAAGCCACTCGCAATTCAACAGCTCTGCAAACCTGTGAGTATACTCTCAGATATATACATTACAGTAGGAGAAATATTCTCCAGTGCTATGTCAGAACTCCTGCTGGAAGACGTGCATGTCTGGACAATGAGGAGAGATTGGGCTCAGTCCATGGTCTGCCGATGCTCACTGGAGAGACCCACATATGGAATGGTCACTTGGACAAAGGACTAGGGTGCTGGTCCATGCCATTGATACAGTACTTCAGGATGAGTCACTACTTCCAGCAGAGAAGGGAAGAGAAGAAAATATTAAATATATTCAACTGGGAAGGTTTTATGTATCGTCAAATTCATAGACATAATTAGTAATTCGCAGAAAAATAGCAAAATTCTTGCTTCTTAAATCAGATGTTTGTGAAAATGGTTCTATATTAAATGCCTAGTAGCGAATACATGGGAAATAATCCAGCAAGTGCTTCTGATGACCACCTCTGAAAGTGAACCTTAAACATGAGACTATCACTGTGAAATCACTCCATATCTGTTCATAGAAGTGGGGTTATCAGTCTTTATTTTTTGTTCTGCCAAAGGGTTATCAGTGTATCCCACATCCATGTTACCAATGTAATTAATGATTGTAATGTCATTATTGATGATGTATTGATAAAAAAATGTGCAGTGAGAACCTCAAATTCTGTTTCCATTACACATTAGTCCATTATGTTGAACATTATTTGCAGCTTGTACTTGCTGCTTTTTGTGACTTCATTTGCTCAACACCACATTTTGGAGAAGTTTTTATTTGTTCCTTCCTTAACCCTCCCTATACTATGCACATTTTTTGTCTGAATGGTTTTATGGGCAATCTACAAGCCTAGGCCATTGCGCCTCTTTTACTGACCATTAATAAAGCATGAGGGGGTTGATTTGTCCAGTGACTTTATTTTTCCTATTCCCTCCCTATGGGACGTGTTTTGGCTTTGTGCTTCTTAGACAGCCTGAATGAGATCTGCTATTCACCATTGTGCGGGGAATCCTAGGCATGTTTTTGTTCATGACATGGTATCAGAATCATAGACTGATACAGCACAGAAGGAAGCCATTCAGCCCACTGTGCCGGCTCTTTGGTAGAGCTATCCAGTTAATCCCACTCCCCTGCTCTTTCCCCATAGCTCTATCTTTTTCTCCCCTTCAAGTATTTATCCGGTTCCCTTTTAGAACGTTACTACTGAATCTACTTCCACCACTCTTTTTCAGGCAGTGCATTCCAGATCACAACAACTCTCTGTATTTATTTTTTTTAAGTTTTCCTTATGGCGCATATGGTTCTTTTGCTAATCACCTTAAATTTGTGTCCTCTGGCTTCCAACCCTTCTGCCACTGGAAACACTTTCTCTTTATTTAGTCTATCAAAGCCATTCATGATTTGGAATCTCCTCTTAACTTTCTTTGCTCAACAGCTCCAGTTTCTCCATGTAACTGAAGTCCCTCATCGTTGGTACCATTCTAGTAAATCTTTTCTGCACCCTCTCCAAGTCCTTGGCATCCTTAAAGTGTGGTGCTAGGATTGAACACAATACTCCAGCAGAAACATAGAAAATAGGTGCAGGAGTAGGCCCTTCGGCCCTTCACGCCTGCACCGCCATTCAACATGATCATGGCTGATCATACAACTTCAGTACCCCATTCCTGCTTTCTCTCCATACCCCTTGATCCCTTTAGCCGTAAGGGCCACAACTAACTCCCTTTTGAATATATCTAACGAACTGGCCTCAACAACTTTCTGTGGTAGAGAATTCCACAGGTTCACAATTCTGAGTGAAGAAGTTTCTCCTCATCTCGGTCTTAAATGGCTTACCCCTCATCCTTAGACTGTGACCTCTGGTTCCGGACTTCCCCAACATCGGGAACATTCTTCCTGCATCTAACCTGTTCAATTCTGTCAGAATTTTATATGTTTCTGAGATTCCCCCTCATTCATCTAAATTCCAGTGAATATAAGCCTAGTTGATCCAGTCTTTCTTATGTCTGTCCTGCCATCCCGGGAATCAGTCTGGTGAACCTTCGCTGCACTCCCTCAATAGCAAGAATGTCCTTCCTCAGATTAGGAGACCAAAACTGTACACAATATTCAAGGTGTGGCCCCACCAAGGCACCCTGTACAACTGCAGTAAGATCTCCCTGCTCCTACACTCACATCCTCTCGCTATGAATGCCAACATGCCATTTGCCGTCTTCACCGCCTGCTGTACCTGCATGCCAACTTTCAATGACTGATGTACCGTGACACCCAGGTCTCGTTGCTCCTCCCCTTTTACTAATCTGTCACCATTCAGATAATATTCTGCCTTCCTGTTTTTGCCACCAAAATGGATAACCTCACACTTATCCACATTATACTACATCTGCCATGCATTTGCCCACTCACCTAACCTGTCCAAGTCACCCTGCAGCCTCTTAGCATCCTCCTCGCAGCTCACACTGCCACCCAGCTTAGTATCATCTGCAAACTCGGAGATATAACATTCAATTTCTTTGTCTAAATCATTAATGTATATTGTAAATAGCTGTGGTCCCAGCACTGAACCTTGTGGCACCCCACTAGTCACTGCCTCCATTCTGAAAAGGACCCGTTTATTCCTACTCTGCTTCCTGTCTGCCAACCAGATCTCTATCCACGTCAATACATTACCCCCAATACCATGTGCTTTAATTTTGCACACCAATCTCTTGTGTGGGACCTTTGTCAAAAGTCTTTTGAAAGTTCAAATACACCAATTCCACTGGTTCTCCCTTGTCCACTCTACTAGTTACATCCTCAAAGAATTCTAGAAGATTTGTCAAGCATGATTTCCCTTTCATAAATCCATGCTGACTTGGACCGATCCTGTCACTGCTTTCCAGATGCCTATTACATCTTTAATAATTGATTCCAACATTTTTTTTTGTTGAGGCTTAATCCATGTTTTATAAAGGTTGAGCATAACTAACTTGCTTTTGTACTCTTTCTCTATTAAAAAAGCATATGAGATCCTTAGCTTTATTAACCGCCTTCTCAAAGATTTGTGTACATACACCCCCAAGTCTCTCTGTCCCTGTACCCACTTTAAAATTGTACCATTTAGTTCATATTACCTCTCCTACCAAAATGTTTCATTTCATACTTTTCTGTGTTAAATTTTATCTGCAATGTTTCTGCCCATTTTACTAGTCTGTCTAAGTCTCCCTGTTACTATCCTCACTGTTTACTTCAGTTCCGAGTTTCGTTTCACTGGCAAACTTTGAAGTTATGCTTTCGACTTGAATGTAGGAGTATGATTAAGAAATTTGCAGATGATACTAAAATCGGCTGTGTGGTAATGAAGAAAGCTGGAAGATATCAATGAATTGGTCAGGTGGGCAGAACAGTGGCAAATGGAATTCAATCCGGAGAAGTGTGAGGTAATGCATTTGGGGAGGGCTAACGAGGCAAGGAAATACACATTAAATGGTAGGACACTGAAAAGTGTAGAGGAACAAAGGGACCTTGAAGTGCATGTCCACAGATCCCTGAAGGGTTTAGGACAAGTAGATAAGGTGGTTAAGAAGGCATGCAGAATATTTGCCTTTATTTGCCGAGGCATAGAATACAAGGGCAGATAGGTTATGCTTGAACTGTATAAAACACTAGTTTGGACACAGCTTAGAGTACTGCATGCAGTTCTGGTCACCACATTACAGGAAAGATATGATTGCACTAGAGAGGGTACAGAGGAGATTTACGAAGATGTTGCCTTGACTGGAGAATTTTAGCTACGAGGAAAGATTGGATAAACTGGGTTTGTTTTCTTTGGAACAGAGGAGGCGGAGGAGAGACCTCATTGAGGTGTATAAAATTATGGAGGGGCCTAGATAGGTCCTTCCTATCCGCTCTATTTCCCTTGGCAGAGGGGTCAACGACCAGGGGCCTTAGATTTAAACTAATTGGTAGGAGCTTCAGAGGGGATTTGAGGGGAAACTTCTTCACCACCCAGAGGATGGTGGGGATCTGGAACTCACTGCCTGAGAGGGTGGTAGAGGTAGATACCCTCACTACATTTAAAAAGTACTTGGATATGCACTTGACGTGTTGTAACCTACAGAGCTACGGGCTAAGAGCTGGAAAGTGAGATTAGGCTGGATAGCACCTTGGCAGGCGCGGATACAGTGGCTGAAATGGCCTCCTTCAGTGCTGTAAATTTCTATGATTCTATGCCCTGTATACTCAAGTCCTGGTTATTAATATAAATCAAAGAGCAGTGGTCCTAATACTGACCGTGGGAGCACACTGTACACTTTCCTTCCACTCTGGAAAAACAACCGTTCACCACTACTCTCTGCTTTCTGTCCCTTAGCCAAATTTGGATCTGATCTGTGTTGCCACTGTCCCTTCAATCCCATGCTCTTTAATTTTTTTGAACAAGTCTGTTATGTGGTAATTAGTCAAATGCCTTTTGAAAGTCCATATACATATCAGCCGGACTACCCTCATCAGCCCTCTCCATTACTCCATCAAAGACCTCGATCAAGTTAGTCAAATGCCATTTGCCTTTCACAAACCCGTGCTGACTTTCATTTATTAGCCCATACTTTTCCAAATGCCAATTAATTTTGTGCAGGCTTATTGTATCTAAAAGTTTCCTACCACCGACGTTAGGCTGACTAGACATGTGTTCAGAAGTTCAATCAGGGTATACAGCTCCAGAAAACATTCCACCAATGCAAAAGTGGCACTGGAGTTGCATCTTAAAATTGCCATGTTGGTTGTGTGTCTTTTATGCTAGGAGCCAGGTTACTCTTGTCACAAAAAGCAAAGGTGGCCATAATTATGGATTTTCACATAATTGAATTTAATGCATGAGAACCATTTAAAACGTGTATCTAAGCTTTTGGGCTGCATAGGTGCATACTATGGTGCCACCTGCAGATTTTAAATCCATGTTGCGATTAATTTGCTGCATTTCAAGTTGCAGATACTAACCTATCTTGGTCTTCTGATTTACAATTTATTTACCAATGAGGCAATGCCTTAAAATCACTTTCCAAACCTCTACGCCCACACAATCGAATCACCATAAACCTGCAAATAAGAGAATATAAGTCCAAATTGGACTGAGTTATCTGAGCTTCGAGGGCTCCAATACTCCGGAGGATATATGTGGTCCCGGAGTGCAGGTTAGATGGCCCCAATTTAAAAGATGATGCTGTTCATGAAATCCACCTCCATAGTGCATGAATGAAACATTAGACACACTGGTACTGTAACAAGGTGGGGCAGGGACGCAGTAGATGTTTCATTCTTCCCTTGGAGGTTTCATTAATTTTTGAAAATCTGTCCTGGCCAAGCAATTTGCTATTGTTTCCAATGAAAATATGTGTCCTGGATGAGTTGCAGTAGAGTTAGTAACACGCCCACAATATATATACTTCTCCTTTTGAAATAATGAAGCCAGTGCACAAAGTAACATTTGCTCAGGAGCCAGGATTGTGCTGTCTCTGGCATCAGCACTGTAACTCCACATTCAACAATAATATTGTGGGAGGACAGTTGCACTACTCTCTGCTTTCTGTTCCTTAGCCAAATTTGGATCTGTGTTGCCACACAGTTGTACTGTAGACTTGTATCCACTTTGGCTGTGTGTAAATTTCTATGTTTGCTATAATTGCTGTCTGTCCATTAAAATATTCTGCTGTTAAGGTAGTTCTCACTGGCAGTGCCTGAAATGATGAGAATCATTTTGAAAAACATTGTGTAATAAATCATTTTCAGGTGCACTGTTTTCTTGGGCCCAAGTTTCGGGCCGCGCCTAAAACAGCGCAGCCCGGACCTGGACGCCCGTTTTTCGCGCCAGAAAGTGCGCCTAAAAAAAGTACCTATTCTCCGGCTCCCTGCAGGTCCTCTGCAGCTGGGCGCGGCGCAGCACGAGCTGTGGGGGGCGGAGCCAGGTCCCTGCGCTGAAAACAGTGCCGGGACCTCTGCACATGCGCGCTACTGTGGGAGGGGCCCGAAGCACGCAGCCCCTAGCCCTGGCCGAATGGCCTCACTGGGGCTGCGTAGATAAGGCTCCTCCCACCCCCCCCCCACCACCCGGCGCCCCGCTTCCCCCCCCGACCTCCGCCACCCCCCCCCCCCCCCCGGACCTCTGCGACCCCCCCCACCCCCCGAGACCCAACGCCACCTACCTGTAAATCCAGCCCGGTCTTGGGCCCGGCCGTTCAGCCTCCTTCTCTTCCCTCCTTCCCTCCTCCCTTCCCTCCTCCCTCCCCTCCTTCCCTCCTTCCCTCCTTCCCTCCCTCCCTCCCTCCCTCCCTCCCTCCCTCCCTCCCTCCCTCCTCTCTCCCTCCATCCTCTCTCCTTCCTTCCCTCCCTCTCTCCCTCCATCCTCTCTCCTTCCTTCCCTCCCTCTCTCCCTCCATCCTCTCTCCTTCCTTCCCTCCCTCCCTCCCTCCCTCCATCCTCTCTCCTTCCATCCATCCTTTCTCCCTCCCTCCGCCCGCCCTCTTTCCCACCCCCCCCCCCCCGAAACACACACACAGACAGAGACATACTGGGGGTCCGTCCCAGCACGCTGTTGGAGGACTCCCGGTGCTGCAGTCGGTAAGTAGAAAATGTTTTGTTTTATTGATGTTTAAAATTGTAAAATTTTTTTTTGGTTGATTTATTGATGTATTTATCATTTATTATTGATGATGGCTCTTTATTTGTAAAACTGAAGTGTTTAATGTTTGTAAACTTCCCTTTAACCCCCCCCCCCCCCCCAATTCCCTATGCCTAATTTGTAACCTACGCCAGATTTTCTAAAGTGTAGACAAGGTTTTTTCGAACGTACAAAAATCTTTACTTACTCCATTCTAACTTAGTTTGGAGTAAGTTTTCACTGCCTAAACTTTGAAAACAGGTGTAAGTGGCCAGACACGCCCCCTTTTGTAAAAAAAATTCTGTTCCAAAGTGAAACTGTTCTAACTGACTAGAACTGGAGCAAACTAAATGCCGAGAATTCAAATTTCTAAGATACTCCATTCTGAACCAGTTACTCCAAAAAAACACGAGCAACTCGGGTCGAAACTTGGCCCCCTTGAGTGCATCTCATTTTTCTCGTGGTTATCGAGAGTTTTCACTTCACAGGTCTTCATATAAAGTGACCTGGAGCAATTGTTTAGAAATCAGTCATATAATAATCGGACCAAGGAAATCTTATAATGTATGTTACGAATAGGTCATAGCAGATTAGCGTTTACATTGATGACATTTGAAACCTGTAAAACTACCTTTGTTTCAGTGGAATTAACAAATGGATCTTCATGAAATAAGGCAACCTGGAGTTTCCTCTGCATTTTCTTACAACCAGTGACGCACATAATTTGGCAGCAAGCTAATTACGTGGCTTAAAAAAAAATGGCAGAGTTTTGAGCGCAACTGAGTTACACGTGTAACTACAATACACCTGAGTTACACGTGTAACTACAATACACCCAAGTTACCTCAATCTTTTATGGTCATCCATCAAACCCTCTGTCAGAACGAATCTCCACCCACAAAACTGGCCATGTCCCCAACTCTCAAATGTGAGTATCCTCCAATCCTGTGGATGCTCAGTCGTTGAGTATATTCAAGACTGAGATCAATAGATTTTTGAATATTAAGGGAATCTAGGAATATGGGGAAAGTGGAGTTGAGGTAGAAGATCAGTCATGATATTGAATGGTGGAGCAGGCTCGAGGGGCCAAATGGCCTACTCCTCCTAATTCTTATGTACTTGCACTTGTTCAGAGGGTCTCTTCCCATTGAGATATGCTCTGTATTTTCTGTGTCTTTGAATTAATTTTATGGCATATATAAGTCACATCAAAAATTGCAAATCTTCCCTAATTGCAGGTTCCTAAACATGCTTGCCTGATTTGCACGAATTATGGTTAAATTAGTTGAAACTCAAAGAAATATATGGTATGAATTTGGTGCTTTCCTTGGGCTCCGATTGTTTCCACTGATTTATGCCCCTTTTAAGTTTGGCCATATTTTAGAGATTGGGAGGATACTTGGGGGCATAATTTGACATTGACAAAGTGAGCATGACATTGGGCACATTTTCGGGTCTAACCTCTCTGTTGCACGGGGGAAACTCCAGGCCTGTGTGATTTTAAACCTTATTCCCAGTCAATGCATTTTACGCAGGTTTTTATATAGTAGCAATTGTGTTGAATAGCTAAGATTAAAAAAACAAATTTTGCTGCAAACGTTCTTGACTCCATTCCTCATTTATAGTCTGCAAACCTCAAACATCCATGTTGCAATTATAGCTGATCTGTGCAGAAGATAATAGTTTACAAATGTGCAATAGACCATTCCATGGTTTCGGAGATATTACTAATGATTCAGCAGTAACATGTAAACTAAATATAGTTGGGAATAAGCAAAACCATGCATATACTGAACCATTTGTCTCGATAGGGGTGTTGGGGCAGTGGGGGTATACTGTCCTGTTTAACCTCCTTATCTGCCCCGCATGCCACCATAGAGCAGCTTAAGATGCTGAAGAAACCTGTTACTCCATTCCTATTTTGGTTGCACACATAACTCTAATTACCTGAGCACTGCGTGATAAATTCAAAGCTGCTTCCAATGGGCAGCTGAAGTGTGTGTTTCAGTAACCGCATCTTTTGATGCAACTCCACAAAGACAATTAAATCAAACATGTATTTTTCAAGTTGGTTAGGCAAGAAAAAAAGAATCACCTTTCATTTGTGTGCCCTTTGTGCTCAAGGGTTGATTCTGTAACCGCGACCTTGATTTTTTGTTTTCTCCTCACTTGACGTAGCATTACATCTTTGTTTTGTTACCCTTGTTGGGGTACAGTTCAACAGATGTTGGTCGCTCTCCAGTGCCTTGTCCAAGCACCATTATTCACATGTGAGCCTTGTCAGTGAGTGCAGGTAGTCACAGCTGAGATTGATCTTGTGCCAACTCAATATTTGCAAGTACACATTCACTTCCAGCAAGATTGGCAACGAAGTTGGAACCTTGACACGCTGCTTTTCTGCCTCGCTTCCCCAAGCCAGAGTTATTAGTCAATTATAGTTACCCGACTACCATCCTGGTTGAGATTGGTTAACTTGGTTTAAACTGACATTGGAACCTGGGACTTCTCTGATCTGAGTTGCTCAGCTATGCACGGGTAGACTTGCTGAGCATCAGGGGAGCCTATCTTTTACGTTTTGTTCAAACATTACATAATCTCAGATAATTCTAGAATGCTAGTGACCTTGTCAACATTATATAGATTTCATTTTTAATCGGTCAGTGACTTCATCGATTCACACTCTACATAGTAACTACTGTCGGAATGGTCTCCACCCTCTGACTGTTTTATTACTTGACCAGAAACTAAAGGTTAACATTGCCTGAACTTGGTAATGTTCTGTTGTACATGAGTGCGACTGGTAGACCTTCGGATTAGCTAGTATCTGAGACCAGTGGGTTGGTTGCGGGAGCTTCGCAGGCTAAAGCAATAAAACTGTATCTAATTTGAATAAGAAGTGTATATTTTTGTTGCTTAAGTAGTTGCTCCTGTCAATCGCTAATATTGGTCATTAGTGACAACGCAATTGTGTTTGCAAAAGCATCATCATGTTGACATAGTAGGTAATGGGTTGACTGTTTTCAAATCTCTCAAATAAATTTGGTTAGATAATTTTGTGACTAGTAATTGGGGCAGGCGAAGAATTCGGTGCCTTTCTTGAGCATATATTTGATTGCCTAGTTTTCTGGCTCAGCTGGAGAGATGGAGATGTTTGACTGAAGACTTCTCAATAGCTGCCATCAGTGTCTCTCTCTGACGGCATATTCCTATTACTTAGCTTGATTTTCCTTTTCTGGGATGGAGCATTCTAGTTCTGTGTCATAGCCTAGATACAGAACTGTCAAATTGTCCAATAAAAAGGGTGGCATTGGTGTATTGGTTTATTTCTTGGAACAACCAAGCAAAACTATTGCTAAAAGTCTATATTAAATCTTCCAGTTTGCACGGCATGGTAAGTAATGGTCCAGCAGTTGTTATAACTTGTGCAGTGCAACAATGCAGTTAACAACATTTAATTATTTTTTAATCTTGTGTAAAGGAAGATCAAATAATGACCTGATATCATCATGACTTGATATTACTAGTCATTTTTTTTTAAGCTACTTATTCACAAACCTGGAAGGGTCTTGCAAGACTTTTTAACCAGATGATTGTCTCTTTAATTGCTTAAAGGGTGATAGAAATGCTGAATTGTCTGACTAACTGCCTTGTTCAAACTGGTGCAGCATTACTGCGCTCGATTCAATGTAATGGAAAATGTATACCTGTGGTGGCTTAGATGTATAGTGTATGATTGATGCTTGAATACTGGAGCTTCATTCGTAGCTGTGACTCTTGTGTATTTAATAGATACAAACAACATAATGCATGTGATGAGAAAAGGTCATTTGGCTCATTTAGACTGCTGTTTCCACAAACCATGTATGAACTGCTCTATCACAGACTCTGGTCCTGCTATCTAACTTCCTGAGAGACGATCTGCTTAAATGCTCCTGATCAAATACTGCATGGGACACATTGTTGCTGTGTAGTTGGAGGAGCACTCAGAATGTAAATGGCTAGACAAAATTCAATAGTATTGGAGCAAAAGTCCAGAATTTAGCCAATCCCACTCTCCAATCTTGATGGGCATTATGACTGATGCTGATTCTGTCCATACTTAATAATTTTCCAGCAAGGTTACGAGTTTGTGATTCAGAGTGATCCTTGCTTATCTGTTAATTCCATAAAGCCTTTACCCTCTTTAAAAGTCGTGCAGCTGTACTCACTACCTTCTAACATCTTAAATTCATTCTGCAGCCATCATCCATTACTTTAGTTACATCCTCAAAGCATTCCAGTAGGTTGGTGAGGCATGACGATTACATCTACTCCTGAGGGCCTCTGTGTTCTTTAGATGAGTATTAGTTGCATCCCACATGATGGTTTATCTCCCCCCCCCCCCCCCCACCTCCCCCATCTGATACAGATGTTGAAATAACTGCTGCATAGTTTCCAGGTTTGTGTCTTGCTCTTTTTTTAAATACTAGGATAAAATTTAGTATTTCAAAGGCCCTTGAATCCTATCTGCATTGGCATAATATCATCATTGTGCCTGAAAAAGGAAGATATTCCTAGATCTTGAATGTTTTGGTTAAGTTTGCCAAACTATTTTGGGAATTAGGTGTTGAAAAGCCAGGAGTATTTTTTTATGAAAATAAAATCTGAGCTTTCCATTTGACTTGGTCTGTCTGCATATGCTTTGAAAATGAACCATGCTGATGGTTTTCAGTTGCCCAAATAAACATTATGTTCCGTTCAAATTAGTGTGATTTGGAATTCTTTTTGGAAAGGACAGTATGGTGCGGTATTCAGTTGATAAGTTATAACTGAACTTGATGTCCTGGCGTGTGGCTGTTGAAGGTTGAAGATAGCTGTACTGTGTGAAGGCAGATGGTGACATTGGCCGTTTCACCACGTTTTGTTCACTAGAATAGTTTATACAATTGCAGCCTGATTTTGAATGCATGTTGATAACCAAATCCTTCCTGTGTTGTATTCTTTATATATTGAATAGATCTTGAATATTTTAAAAATAGCCATACTGCAACCACATAGTTTCAGATGTCACTGGATTTATGTTGCTGTATCATGTGTGGGTATAGAATTTGGTAAAGCAGCTTAACTGTTGTTTTAAAAAATACTGTGCATCATTTTTGATCTGCATCATCTATTTTAACTTTCAATTTTTGTTTCTATTTATCGTGGAAATGTATTGATCTCCGATTACGGGAACATCCATAGTCCCCTTCCCACCACAAAAGATGGAGAACAGAAACAAAAGTGTGTAATTTGTGCCGGTGCTATTTTGAATACTGATGGTGATAAACTTCCTGAATTATAAATAGGCATTTCTGATGAAGGGTGTGAACCCAAAACATCGACTGCCTGTTTTCTCCCAAGGATGATGATGATTTGACCTGATGTGTGTTCCTGCTTTTTATATTTTTGTTTTTAAGTTGTGTATTTGTCAGTTTGCATATAATATTTCAAAAACAATTGCATTACATATGCCTCTAGATAGCAATTTATTCCATTTCGAAAACATTGCTTCACACCCATCCCAATGACATCTTTCTCTGTCACTCTACACCCCTCCCTCAAAATGTTGCTAACCGGTTCCTGTATCTGGTTATGACCGAAACAGGCACATGTCAGTCGTCCTAATTACGGCACATATATTCCGTGGGTGGGGGGGGGGACTTTATTCTGGTAAGCATTGAGCTCTGGTTTTGTTGCCTTTTCATTTAAATTCAAATATTAGGTTCAGCCTGAGATTTTAAAGGATTAAGATTAAAGCCTTGTAATGATCAAATATTCCATTTCAAACAAAATTCATTACAGGGATTAAACACTTTTTTTATATACAGGAGATAGGAATCTAACCACACAAAGGTTGGAGGTCAGCAATATATAGATCTCCAAAAATGTCCGAAAGGGGTCACCTCTTAAAATTCAGTGTTTGGTAGTGCGACAGTCACAGGGCACTGAAGCTTTAAAGGGGCCTTGGGGACCATAAGGAACATC